>NC_135672.1:13807573-13962573 GCF_964188315.1 Podarcis muralis | reverse complement strand
CCCCACAGGGCTCCCCACGCTGCGGATGGCAGCCTGCCACCCGGCGCGAGGGGAGTCCTGCAGGAGTTCCCCGCAGGGCTCCCCACGCTGCGGATAGCAGCCTGCCACCCGGCGCGAGGGGCACCCTGAAGCAGAGCGCCCCTCGGGCCAGGCAGACATCCACAGCGTGGGGAGCCCCGCAGGAGTTCCCCGCAGGGCTCCCCACGCTGCGGATGGCAGCCTGCCACCCGGCGCGAGGGGCACCCTGAAGCAGAGCGCCCCTCGCGCCGGGCAGACATCCACAGCGTGGGGAGCCCCGCAGGAGTTCCCCGCAGGGCTCCCCACGCTGCGGATGGCAGCCTGCCACCCGGCGCGAGGGGCACCCTGAAGCAGAGCGCCCCTCGGGCCAGGCAGACATCCACAGCGTGGGGAGCCCTGCAGGACTTCCCACGCTGCGGATAGCAGCCTGCCACCCAGCGCGAGGGGCACCCTGAAGCAGAGCGCCCCTCGCGCCGGGCAGACATCCGCAGCATGGGGAGTCCTGCAGGAGTTCCCCACAGGGCTCCCCACGCTGCGGATGGCAGCCTGCCACCCGGCGCGAGGGGCACCCTGAAGCAGAGCGCCCCTCGGGCCAGGCAGACATCCGCAGCGTGGGGAGCCCTGCAGGACTTCCCACGCTGCGGATAGCAGCCTGCCACCCGGCACAAGGGGAGCCCTGAAGCAGAGCGCCCCTCGCGCCGGGCAGACATCCGCAGCTTGGGGAGTCCTGCAGGACTTCCCACGCTGCCCTGCCACCCAGCGCGAGGGGCACCCTGAAGCAGAGCGCCCCTCGCGCCGGGCAGACATCCGCAGCGTGGGGAGTCCTGCAGGAGTTCCCCACAGGGCTCCCCACGCTGCGGATGGCAGCCTGCCACCCGGCGCGAGGGGAGTCCTGCAGGAGTTCCCCGCAGGGCTCCCCACGCTGCGGATAGCAGCCTGCCACCCGGCGCGAGGGGCACCCTGAAGCAGAGCGCCCCTCGGGCCAGGCAGACATCCACAGCGTGGGGAGCCCCGCAGGAGTTCCCCACAGGGCTCCCCACGCTGCGGATGGCAGCCTGCCACCCGGCGCGAGGGGAGTCCTGCAGGAGTTCCCCGCAGGGCTCCCCACGCTGCGGATAGCAGCCTGCCACCCGGCGCGAGGGGCACCCTGAAGCAGAGCGCCCCTCGGGCCAGGCAGACATCCACAGCGTGGGGAGCCCCGCAGGAGTTCCCCGCAGGGCTCCCCACGCTGCGGATGGCAGCCTGCCACCCGGCGCGAGGGGCACCCTGAAGCAGAGCGCCCCTCGCGCCGGGCAGACATCCACAGCGTGGGGAGCCCCGCAGGAGTTCCCCGCAGGGCTCCCCACGCTGCGGATGGCAGCCTGCCACCCGGCGCGAGGGGCACCCTGAAGCAGAGCGCCCCTCGGGCCAGGCAGACATCCACAGCGTGGGGAGCCCTGCAGGACTTCCCACGCTGCGGATAGCAGCCTGCCACCCAGCGCGAGGGGCACCCTGAAGCAGAGCGCCCCTCGGGCCAGGCAGACATCCACAGCGTGGGGAGCCCCGCAGGAGTTCCCCACAGGGCTCCCCACGCTGCGGATGGCAGCCTGCCACCCGGCGCGAGGGGCACCCTGAAGCAGAGCGCCCCTCGGGCCAGGCAGACATCCACAGCGTGGGGAGCCCCGCAGGAGTTCCCCACAGGGCTCCCCACGCTGCGGATGGCAGCCTGCCACCCGGCGCGAGGGGCACCCTGAAGCAGAGCGCCCCTCGGGCCAGGCAGACATCCGCAGCGTGGGGAGCCCCGCAGGACTTCCCACGCTGCGGATAGCAGCCTGCCACCCGGCACAAGGGGAGCCCTGAAGCAGAGCGCCCCTCGCGCCGGGCAGACATCCGCAGCTTGGGGAGTCCTGCAGGACTTCCCACGCTGCCCTGCCACCCAGCGCGAGGGGCACCCTGAAGCAGAGCGCCCCTCGCGCCGGGCAGACATCCGCAGCGTGGGGAGTCCTGCAGGAGTTCCCCACAGGGCTCCCCACGCTGCGGATGGCAGCCTGCCACCCGGCGCGAGGGGAGTCCTGCAGGAGTTCCCCGCAGGGCTCCCCACGCTGCGGATAGCAGCCTGCCACCCGGCGCGAGGGGCACCCTGAAGCAGAGCGCCCCTCGGGCCAGGCAGACATCCACAGCGTGGGGAGCCCCGCAGGAGTTCCCCGCAGGGCTCCCCACGCTGCGGATGGCAGCCTGCCACCCGGCGCGAGGGGCACCCTGAAGCAGAGCGCCCCTCGCGCCGGGCAGACATCCACAGCGTGGGGAGCCCCGCAGGAGTTCCCCGCAGGGCTCCCCACGCTGCGGATGGCAGCCTGCCACCCGGCGCGAGGGGCACCCTGAAGCAGAGCGCCCCTCGGGCCAGGCAGACATCCACAGCGTGGGGAGCCCCGCAGGAGTTCCCCACAGGGCTCCCCACGCTGCGGATGGCAGCCTGCCACCCGGCGCGAGGGGCACCCTGAAGCAGAGCGCCCCTCGCGCCGGGCAGACATCCGCAGCATGGGGAGTCCTGCAGGAGTTCCCCACAGGGCTCCCCACGCTGCGGATGGCAGCCTGCCACCCGGCGCGAGGGGAGTCCTGCAGGAGTTCCCCACAGGGCTCCCCACGCTGCGGATAGCAGCCTGCCACCCGGCGCGAGGGGCACCCTGAAGCAGAGCACCCCTCGCGCCAGGCAGACATCCGCAGCGTGGGGAGTCCTGCAGGACTTCCCCACAGGGCTCCCCACGCTGCGGATAGCTGTATGTATACATTACATACACACACACATGTATACACACACATAGCCCTTCCGATAGCACTTCACACAATCCTCCCTGTTCAGAGGGAAAAGCAGCAATATACCAGAGGATCGTCTTGTCCAGATATTCCTTCTTCAAGATGCAAACTTCACAGATATGAACTTCAACGAAGGAGCTACTTCGATTGTGCCGAAATGACTTCCTACCAAAAATAATAATAATAATAATAAATTTTATTTATATCCCGCCCTCACCAGCTGAAGCTCAGGACGGTTAACAAGAATAAAATAATACAACATTCTAAAATCATTTCATTATGCAATAAAATAAAATAGAAATAAAAAATTCTGCATCTAAGCAATCTTAATTCTACACCCAGATTTTCAAAGGTTGCGCCTTTTCTATTCTATTATCTTTATATGATAGCTCTCTGCAGGAAACAGAGTCTGTTGTCAATGCAGAGAGGGAATTTGTCTGTTGCATCGACAGGTCGATCCGCGGGTGAGAGCGGTAGATCCCTGCCAGAATAAGAATAATAATAAAATAAAAAATAAAAATACTGGGAGGAGACCGCAGACTCTTGGTCCCTCTATTTAAATTAACATCTTGAGGAGGGGCACTCTAGCAACCAAAATAGCTCTGCAATGAAGATTTCTACTGTCTTTGAGATGCAGATTCAACTGAGGACTCTGGAACCATTTTAACTTTGCCCTTGTTCTCATTTTGTAAGGACGTTAGCTAGCAATACTCTACCATGTTCTTATTTTTTCTGTCTGAAACGTTATAAGAGATGTGCCTACTTTTAAGTCTGTTTAATCTTGTTTTTAAATAAATTTTAAAAAGAGAACTTTCTTGTTGTCCTGTGTGCCATTCTGGGGGGAAAGCCTGAGTCCAGAGCCTACCATTTAGCCGCCTACTGAACCTGTGGAATTTCTGCCTGCATTTTGTGGAAGCAACTTGCAGGGTGGGGCAGCCGGTAACAAGGAAGAATGACCTTCTCCCTTGGGTTCATCTTCTGGCTATCCCCGGGTACAAGGGAGTGGGGGCAGCAACTACCCCTTGGGATGTGTACACTTGTCCTGTAAAAAGTGAATGTTCCACACACCCCGTTCCTCTAAGCCTGGTCCCGCTGGGAGGTAGGACAGGGGAGGGAGGGGCGAGGGGCAGGAACATGAGTACAAGGTGTGAGCGTGGTGGAATTAGACCCCAGACATTACTACACCACCCCTGAGGGATGTAAACCACAAAGGAGCACATTAGGATGCAAGAGGAAGTGGGACTTACAGGAGATCTCTCCAGGCTGTTGCAAAGATGATCCGGAGAAAGGGCCAGAGCAACTGCAAGACTCCAGGACCAGCCAAGCCCAAAACGCATCAGGCAGAGAGAACCACGGGAGGCAGCGCAAATCCCCTGCAGACGCCTTCTAGAGAAAGAGACAGGCTTGCTTCAGATCATTTGTTTGGCATCCGCATTTGATTGAGTATGCGGTTGAGCAGTGTCAGAAACTCAAGATATATAGGCCCATTTTCATAGTTTTAGATGCCCCATACTCATATTGTGTTGCTCTGGGACACTGATTTACATCGGAGCAGAGGCAGATGGGTCTTCTCAGGGGGACGGCTGGAAGGGGACGATCCTGCTGGGGCTGGTCAGCTGGCCTTGCTCCCCTCTGCCTGCCGACAACCACACCTCCCTTCCAGGAAGGCTCCTTCCCTTTCTTCTTTATATATCGGGAAGGGACCCCAAGGGTCATCCAGCCCAACCTGCTACCAGGCAGGAATTGGCCACCTCACCCCCTTTGTGTCCCCAGCACAGCTGGACGCTGCCCTCTTCAATGGCCCTTGGAAGGTGATTCAGGGATCCACTGAGGGATCCACCCTTCTCCTGCAGCTGCCAGTGCAGTCCCGCCATGAAGCCCCCCTTGCCATCCCCTTTTGCGGCCTGAAGTTCTCTGGGTGACTGTACATCTGCTAACAACATTTATAGCTCCAGGCAAAGGGAAAACCATGCGTCTTCTCTGAAGGCTCAGAAATGTCGAAAGTGCTTTTCTTTGGAGCACCTCTTTGCTGCAAGTGTCCCAAACTGGGGTGAAGTTGCTGGTTTGTAAATATTAACTACTCCTACTTTATTGATCTGAATTACTCAAATGGCTTCTAGTGCTGGCCACTACAGCAGGGGCTGTAGACCCAAACTGGGTTTAGGGATGCTCCATTAGACAAACCAGCCAGCTCCCTGCCTCTCTAATTCACTGGGCTTGCTTGCAAATGCCTCTTCCAAAACATTTATCTTAAGATGTAACGTGCAAGCGTACCAGTTTTGGAGGCTAATTCATCTCCGCTTGGATTATGTGGATAAATCGATAAGAGAAAGAATCAATTACCTGGTTAAAACAATGGTTCATCTAAAGAAATTAAGTTTTCCACCCATTGCTTTGTCCCCTTTAGATAGCCTAACAAGAACAGGAAAAAGGAGACAAACCTCACCAACATGGGGGAAGCCAGGAGGTGCTGCCCCACCCCAATCAAATAAATAAAAACACTTTACTGTATTTTTACTGCACTGTTTGGGGGGTCGGTGTGATATATCAGGAGTGGGGTTGTTTAAAAATGTTCTTAAGTGTTATATGTTAATTTCTATTTCTCTTTTTCTCTTTTCTATTTTCACCCCTTTTACCTTCATGACTTTTCCTCCACCTCCTCTTCTCCCTCGTCTGGCGAAGCTTCTTCCTTCTCCTCCTCCTCCTTTTCAGAGCAGGAATTCAGACCTAAGAAATATCAATAATGTCCATTATTTTTGCAAGAAGGGAAAGAGGGATCCCCGTCCAAGCAGACCTAGAATATATCCAGTCCAGATTGCAGTGGGAGAAAGAATCAAGTGGGAAAGGAGCCAGCAGACGACAAACGGGAAGAAATGTGCTTTCCCCGTTTCTTCTTTCTGAAGCCCTTTCCCAAGAATCATATAATTTATTATTATTATTATTATTATTATTATTATTATTATTATTATTATGCATTTAGCTGGAAGGGACCCCAAGGGTCATCCATTCCCACCCGCTGCAAGGCAGGAATCTGCGAAGGAACCACAAGGGTTCATTTCATAATAACAATTATAATTATAATTTTATAATTATAATTTTATAATTTTAATTTTATAATTATGATTATAATTATAATTTTATAATTATAATTATAATTAGTGGAGGAACTGGGATCTGGAGGAATCAGCTGGTTACAAAACCACCGCTTAAAGCAGAGATTCATCTGAACAATACACTGTTTAGATACAGTTTCCAATACATTAAATACATTTTCAATACATTTCAATACACCTTTCAGGTACAGTTTTCAAGACTTTCAAGGTGGCCTGAGGGGGAAAGCAAGGGAGATCTGAACTTTATTTTATATAAAGAATAAATTATTATTATTATTATTATTATTATTATTATTAGCACAGCCAGTTCCTCTGGAAGTTGCTTCTCCCAATTCCAATAAATAAAAATACTATACTGTGAAGGCGTAGGAGGGAAGAGGCCATGTCCCACTTGGGTGGGTGTGATTAATAATAATAATAATAATAATAATAATAATAATTTAACCTTTGGATCCCTTCCAGTCGGGATTCAGGCCTCATCATGGGACTGAAACTGCCTTGGTCGCACTGGTTGATGATCTCCGGCGGGCTAGGGACAAAGGTGAGAGCTGTTTCCTAGTTCTGCTGGATCTCTCAGCGGCGTTTGACACCATCGACCATAGCATCCTTCTGGACCGTCTTGAGGGGCTGGGAGCTGGGGGCACTGTCATACAGTGGTTCCGCTCCTTCCTCCTGGGCCGTGTTCAGAAAGTGGTGGTGGGGGATGAGTGTTCAGACCCCTGGGCTCTCACTTGTGGGGTACCTCAGGGTTCTGTCCTCTCCCCCATGCTTTTCAACATTTACATGCAGCCGCTGGGAGAGATCATCAGGAGGTTTGGGCTGGGTGTTCATCAGTATGCGGATGATACCCAGCTCTACCTCTCTTTTAAATCAGAACCAGTGAAGGCGGTGAAGGTCCTGTGTGAGTGCCTGGAGGCGGTTGGAGGATGGATGGCGGCTAATGGGTTGAAGTTGAATCCTGACAAGACAGAAGTACTGTTTTTGGGGGACAGGAGGCGGGCAGGTGTGGAGGATTCCCTGGTCCTGAATGGGGTAACTGTGCCCCTGAAGGACCAGGTGCGCAGCCTGGGAGTCATTTTGGACTCACAGCTGTCCATGGAGGCACAGGTCAAATCCGTGTCCAGGGCAGCTGTTTACCAACTCCACCTGGTACGTAGGCTGAGACCCTATCTGCCTGCGGACTGTCTCGCCAGAGTGGTGCATGCTCTGGTTATCTCCCGCTTGGACTACTGCAATGCACTCTACGTGGGGCTACCTTTGAAGGTGACTCGGAAACTACAACTAATCCAGAATGCGGCAGCTAGACTGGTGACTGGGAGTGGCCGCCGAGACCATATAACACCGGTCTTGAAAGACTTGCATTGGCTCCCAGTACGTTTCCGAGCACAATTCAAAGTGTTGGTGCTGACCTTTAAAGCCCTAAACGGCCTCGGTCATGTATACCTGAAGGAGCGTCTCCACCCCCATCGTTCTGCCTGGACACTGAGATCCAGCGCCGAGGGCCTTCTGGCGGTTCCCTCATTGCGAGAAGCAAAGCTACAGGGAACCAGGCAGAGGGCCTTCTCGGTAGTGGCGCCCACCCTGTGGAACGCCCTTCCAGCAGATGTCAAAGTGATAAATAACTACCTGACATTCAAGAGACATCTTAAGGCAGCCCTGTTCAGGGAAGTTTTTAACATGTGATATTTTATTGTATTTTTGGTTTTTATGGAAGCCGCCCAGAGTGGCTGGGGAGGCCCAGCCAGATGGGCGGGGTATAAATAATAAATTATTATTATTATTATTATTATTATTATTAAGGATCATCATAATTACAATTTCCCAGCCACCAACAGCATATTTTTTTAAAAAGAGAAAAGATCATATACTGCAAACTTCCCTAACCCTTTTATAAGAATAATTATAATTATGGGCAAGTTTGGGGATGGGATAATAATAATAATAGTAATAATAATAATTACCTTGGCCAGCAATCCCTTCCTGGAGTCCCTTTTCGAGAGGAAAAGAGCTTTGGAAGGGAGGAAAGTGGCAAAGGAGTGGCTTTTATATTCTTTTTATATTTATAAATATATTTATATTTATATTTATTTTTAACTTCCACTGTCAAGTGGAAAGGATACATTCAGGCAAAATATTTGTAACATGTAGTCTGTAATTTTCGCAACAAATACATTGTTTCAGATACAGTTTCCAAGATACAATTCGAATAAATAAAAATACTAGACTGTTAAGGCTTAGGGGGAAAGAGTCCGTGTCCCACTTGGGTGGGTGTGAAGAAGAATAATAATAATAATAATAATATTAATGCATTACTCTTTCCTAGCCACCAACAGAATATTTTAAAAATGATAAAACATGATATGCGACAAAGTTCCCTCAACCTTTTATAATAATAATAAGAATAATAGAATAATGATATAATAGAATAGGATAATAGAATAGAATAAGAATAGGATAGAATAGCATTAGAATAGAAAAGGTTAATTAGAATAATAATAAGAAGAAGAATAGAATAGTATAAGAATAGAATAGGAGGGGATAATTAAAATAATAATAATAGAATAATAATAATATAGGATAGAATACAATAAGAATAGAATGGATTAAGGATAGGATAATAGAATAATTTAAAAAATAATGATAATTTATTATCATTCCCCAGCCACTAACATATTATAAAAAATGATAAAACATATGCTACAAACTTCACTCACCCTCTAATATTATTATTATTAATAATAATAATAATAATAATAATAATAATAACAACAACAACAACAACATAAAGAATAAGAATAGAATGGGATAGGATAATAGAATAAGAATAGGATAGAAAAGAATAAGAATAAAATAGGATAGGATAAGAAGAATAGATAATAGAATAGAATAATAATGTGAAAATTAATGATAATTTATTCATTTATCATGGTAATTTATGATAATTCCCCAGCCACCAACAGAATAATAATATTAAGAATAAGAATGATAGAATAGGATAATAGAATGGAATAAGAACAGGATAGAATAGAATAAGAATTTAACATTTATTTATTTTATTATTATTATTTTTTAATGATTTTTTTTACTCTTTCCCAGCCACCAACAGAATATTTTAAAAATGATAAAAAATAATGTACTACAAACTTCCCTCACCCTTTTATAGGAATAACTATTATAATAATAATAATAATTTAAAAATGAAGGATAATCCTCATTTATTCCCCTTCACTCCCCACAGAATATGGAAAAGGCGAAAAACAGAATATATAGAAAACTTCCCAAATCCTTTTCTAATAAAAATGATTTAAAAAATAATAATAATTTATTTCTATGAAAAAGGCGCCCAAAGGGCGTGGGAAACAGCTGAGGAGCAGCAGCTGGGAGGTGAAAAAGCGGGAAACGGCTAGCCCCGCCCACAGCCTGGCCTGGGATTGGCCCAAAGGCCGACCTATAGCTGCGCGTGCGTCAAGCAAGAGGGTTGCTAGGGCAGCCATTTTGGGCGAGGGCAAGGGGACTGGAAAGAGGGAGCGGAAAGAAAGGGCGGAAGAGGCGGCAGGGCCGCCATGTTGGTTGAGGGCAGCAGGGTCTAAACTAGATTTCTGCATTTCAGGGGTCAGACTAGATGCCTCATGAGGACCCATTTCCCCATTTCATTCCCATCCACCAGGCGTTGCTTCGTCGCCCAGCCGTTCCCGAAGTTCTTGGTTTGATTTGCAGAAATGAAATCTTGTAGCAGCCTGGGTGTTTCTGGTGCAGCTACAGCGTCAGGGCAAAATTTTCCAGCATATGTTTCAATTGAATGTATTGCCATTGCGTTTCACTGGTTAATCCATACTTGACTTGCAAAGTCTTATATTTGTAATTTTCATGTGGCCAGTGTTGGAAAGGACATCAATAGGAAAATAAACAGTGACCCCGTGTGGCCGGTGCTGGAAAAGAATTCATGATAATTTCTAGGTGTAAGTTATTTCCAAGTAGGAATTTGGTTTTAAAATTATTTCCCCTTTCAAACTTTTAATTTATCTCATTTCTCCCAGTCTTTCTCCCTGTTCCCAATATATTTGTCTTAGACTTAAAGGTAAAGGTAAAGGTACCCCTGCCCGTACGGGCCAGTCTTGACAGACTCTAGGGTTGTGCGCCCATCTCACTCAAGAGGCCGGGGGCCAGCGCTGTCCAGAGACACTTCCGGGTCACGTGGCCAGCGTGACAAGCTGCATCTGGCGAGCCAGAGCCGCACACGGAAACGCCGTTTACCTTCCCGCTAGTAAGTGGTCCCTATTTATCTACTTACACGCGGGGGTGCTTTCGAACTGCTAGGTTGGCAGGCGCTGGGACCGAACAACAGGAGCGCACCCCGCTGCGGGGATTCGAACCGCCGACCTTTCGATCGGCAAGCCCTAGGCGCTGAGGCTTTTACCCACAGCGCCACCCGCGTCCCAGTCTTAGACTTAGTAGGCTGGAATAGACATCAATAGTAAAATAAACAGTGACCCCGTGTGGCCGGTGCTGGGAAAGAATTCATGGTAATTTCTTGGTGAAAGTTATTTCAAGCAGGAATTTGAATTTGGCCTTAAAATTATTTCCCCTTTCAAACTTTCAGAGCCTACTCTGAAGGCTCATAAATGTAGAAAGTGCTTTTCTTTAGAGCACCTCTAAGTGTCCAAAACTGGTGTGAAGTTGCTAGTTTGTAAATATTAACTATTCCTACCTGAATTACTCAAATGGCTTCTAGATGGGACCCTCAGAGGCATCTAGTCTGACACCTGAAATGCAGAGATGGGACCTCAAGAGGCATCTAGTCTGACCCCTGAAATGCAGAGATGGGACCTCAAGAGGCATCTAATCTGACCCCTGAAATGCAGAGATGGGACCTCAAGAGGCATCTAGTCTGACCCCTGAAATGCAGAGATGGGACTTCAAGAGGCATCTAGTCTGACCCCTGAAATGCAGAGATGGGACCTCAAGAGGCATCTAGTCTGACCCCTGAAATGCAGAGATGGGACCTCAAGAGGCATCTAGTCTGACCCCTGAAATGCAGAGATGGGACCTCAAGAGGCATCTAGTCTGACCCCTGAAATGCAGAGATGGGACCTCAAGAGGCATCTAATCTGACCCCTGAAATGCAGAGATGGGACCTCAAGAGGCATCTAATCTGACCCCTGAAATGCAGAGATGGGACTTCAAGAGGCATCTAGTCTGACCCCTGAAATGCAGAGATGGGACCTCAAGAGGCATCTAGTCTGACCCCTGAAATGCAGAGATGGGACCTCAAGAGGAATCTAGTCTGACCCCTGAAATGCAGCGATGGGACCTGTAGTGAAGTTTGGAAATTCTAGTAGACAAACTTTGGTCAAGCAGCGGCAACCCTTACCCCTAACCCCAACCCTAAAACCCCAACCCTAACGGAGTTAGGAGCATCTCCTCCCCCATCGTTCTGCCAGGACACTGAGGTCCAGCTCCGAGGGCCTTCTGGCGGTTCCCTCACTGCGAGAGGCCAAGTTACTGTGGAACACCCTCCCATCTGATGTCAAAGCAATAAACAACTACCTGACATTCAGAAGACATCTGAAGGCAGCCCTGTTCAGGGAAGTTTTTAATATGTCACATTTTAGTGTATTTTTCATCTTTGTTGGAAGCTGCCCAGAGTGGCTAGGGAAACCCAGCCAGATGAACGGGGTACAAATAATAAATTATTATTATCATTATTATTACCCCGACCCTAACCCTCTAACCCGAACTCCCTAACCCCCTAACCCTAAACCCCAAACCCCTAAATAAAGGGAAGTGATTGACCATCATACAACTGGGAGGTATGTTTTTCTGGTTATTCTTATTTTCTGCTTATTCCTTGTATAGCACTTTCCAGCAGGGCATCACTTAGGTGTCACAGCCTAAAGTGAAACAACTTTGCCATCATAAAGCTTAAGATAAGGGGACCCCTGACCCTTAGGTCCAGTCATGGCCGACTGAGGTTGCGGTGCTCATCTCGCTTTATTGGCCAACGGAGCCAGTGTACAGATTCCGGGTCATGTGGCCAGCATGACTAAGCCGCTTCTGGCGAACCAAAGCAGTGCACAGCAACACCGGTTACCTTCCTGCCGGACTGGGACCTATTTATCTCCTTGCACTTTGACGTGCTTTCCAACTGCTAGGTTGGCAGGAGCAGGGACCCAGCAACGTTGCAGAGATTAGAACCGCTGACCTTCTGATCGGCAAGTCCTAGGCTCTGTGGTTTAACCCACAGCACCACCAGTGTCCCATAACTTAAAGGAATGCTATTTCTGTTTGTTTCTTCTGAAGAACATTCCAAAGAATCAAATGATACTACATTTATATCTGGAAGGGACCTCAAGGGTCATCCAGCCCAACCCTTTGCGTCTTACACAAACCCCAACCCCTAGACTTACAACAGCAGACTTACAGACCAGTCGTGGCTGACTCTGGGGTTGCGCTACACATCTCGCTTTATTGGCCGGCGTACAGCTTCCGGGTCATGTGGCATGACTAGGGCATGACTAGGCCGCTTCTGGCGAATCAGAGCAGCACATGGAAAACATCGTTTTACCTTCCCACCAGAGTGGTACCTATTTAACACCTTGCACTTTGACGTGTTTTCAAACTACTAGGTTGGCAGGAGCAGCAACCGAGCAACAGCAGCTCACCCCATCGCGGGGATTTGAACCAGCATCCTTCTGATCGGCAATTCCTAGGCTCTGTGGTTTAACCCACAGCGCCACCCACGTCTATTCTTTCTGACCTTTGACACCTAGTCACAAACTATATTTTCCATGGCCTTTTTTACTCCAACCCCAAATTGTCCAGGTTGTTGTGCACCTATCTAGAAGTACCATTTTCATTAGGTAAAACATCTCATGAAGAGATTTTCCTGCACCTGCAGCCTCAGGTGTGCATTGCAGGGCACACCCAAAACAAAACTGTCTTCCTGACTCAGGGGTTAGGAGAATTAGGGTTGGGAGATGAAGACTACTTTTTGGGAAGCCTGTTTATTCTGGCTCGTTTCTACAGTTGTGCATCCAGCTGCACACTGGTGTTGGTGAAGGAAACCGCAGACCGATCCTGGTGAAAGCGCACTGCTTTAGGAGACAGGGGTCCATCCCAACGCTCACCCTCTCAAACCCAGAGGATCCCTGGACAATTTGGCTCCTACCGTTCTCAGTATGGGTGCTGCTCCTCTTCCGGGCAGGCGCTGGAGGTGGGATGAAGACCTTGTCCGCCATGATGGGGAGGGGAGACAGATGGGGGGCCCGCAAAGCTTTCCCTCCATCTCACCCTTCTGCCTGGAAGTATGTGCAGGGAAGCCCACTCACTTCTGGAACACTCATTTCCCCCCGCCCATTCGTTTTCCATGCATAAATAGGCTTGTGCCCAAAACATATGGGTGATAATTAATCCACAAAATCTGACATTAAGAAACAAGGCACAGCCCATACAGAGAAATGTCAGTGGGCCTGATTTCCTTCAGATGAACTGAAAGAGTAGGAGTATAAAACAGGCATCCATCATTTGTATTGCTAAGCAAGAAGTCCCTTATGCAAGAGTCCCTTATGGGGAAGAATCCTGCAACCCTGGTTATGCAGCAAATGTTGCCCTCTTAAATGGCACTTACATGGCACTTGAAAGGCTGCTTAAGTAAAGGGATCTACAGCTCTCCTGCAGCTACAAGTTCAGCCAGGAAGCAAACATGGCCATCCGCTGCTCTTGACTGGAAACAGAGGAAGTGCTGCTTACATCCTCCCAGGCCCTGACCCTTAAGCCTAAGCCCAAGCCTCTCCCTAACCCCGACCCTAACAATGACCCAAACCCCAAGACTTACAACAGCAGACTTACAACTTCTGACCTTTGTCAAAGGTAAAGGGACCCCTGTGCCCCCCGCACCCCGTAACTTAAAGGAATGCTATTTCTGTTTCTTCCTTTATTTCTGAAGCACATTCCAAAGAATCATATGATGCTGCATATATATCTATATCTGGAAGGGACCTCAAGGGTCATCCATCCCAACCCGCTGCAAGGCAGGAATATGCAGAACCACCACCAACCTTGGTTGTGCTGTGCATGTTGCCCTATGAAATGGCACTTTTAAGGCAATTTAAGCTGCAGCTGCAAGTTGCGCTGCTGGGCGAATCAGGTGTTTGGTTAAAGGAGCTGTTTGGGACTTGTCTCAAAAGATCCCCTTTCCACCTCTCACCCCACAAGGCAGCAGCAGGAGGGCCCCTCTTCTCCCTCCCTGTCAGGCAAAACGTCCCCCTTCCTTCTCCTCCCCCATTTTGGGAGAAGGAATTCAGCACAGCCCAGAGAGACCTGAGAAATAACGGGGGGGGGGGAGGGATTCTTTTCAGGAGAACTGAAAAACAGGCACAGGATCTGCCAAACCCTTTCCAAAGAATAATGATGGTATATAAACCTCTGGAAGGGACCCCAAGGGTCATCCAGTCCAACCTGCTGCATCAAAGGAGTCCCTTACGGGGAACAATCCTGCAACCTTCGTTATGCAGCAAATGTTGCCCTCTTAAATGGCACTTTGAAGCCTACTTCAGGGATGCACACCTCTCCTGCAGCTGCAAGTTCAGCCAGGAAGCAAACATGGCCATCCATTATTCTTGACTGGAAACAGAGGAAGCTCTGCTTACATCCTTCCTGGGAGCATTTCAACAGTCAGGGGGAGGCCCTGACCCCGAAGCCTAACCCTTTCCCTAACCCCTAGACTTACCACAGCAGACTTGTCAAAGGTAAGGGTAAAGGGACCCCTGACCATTAGGTCCAGTCGTGGCCGACTGGGGTTGCGGCGCTCATCTCGCTTTATTGGCCAAGGAAGCTGGCATATAGCTTCCAGGTCATGTGGCCAGCATGTCTAAGCCACTTCTGGCAAACCAGAGCAGCGCACGGAAATACCGGTTACCTTCCTGCCGGAGCGGGACCGATTTATCTCCTTGCACTTTGACGTGCTTTCCAACTGCTAGGTTGGAACCTAGGTCCAGCAACGGGAACTCAGCCCGTCGCGGGGATTCAAACCGCCGATCGGCAAGTCCTAGGCTCTGTGGTTTAACCCACAGTGCCACCCACGTCCCGTAACTTAAAGGAATGCTATTTCTGTTTGTTCCTTCTGAAGAACATTCCAAAGAATCAAATGATACTACATTTATATCTATATCTGGAAGGAACCCCAAGGGTCATCCAGCCCAACCCACTGCTAGGCAGGAATATGCAGAATAGCCACTAACCTTGGGTGTGCTCAAAACAAAACAAAATTCCTTCCAGTTAAAGACCAACTAAGTTAGCTCTTGGTATGAGCTTTCGTGTGCATGCACACTTCTTCAGATACTTGTTTTGACTATGGCAGACCAACACGCCTACCTTTCTGTACTTGGTTGTGCTGTCAAGGTTGCCCTATGAAATGGCACTTTTAAGGCACTTTAAACTGCAGCTGCAAGTTGTGCCATGAAGCACACCTTGCCATCCCCTTTTGCTGACTGAGAGCGGAGGAGGTGCTGCTTATAGTCTCCCCAGGAGCATGTCAGCAGTCAGGAGGAGGCCTGAAGCCTTCGGGGGGATTGTACATCTGCTAAGAACATTTATGCCTCCAGAAAAGGAAAAAAACACGAGCCTGCACTAAGGGAATGCTCATGAGTATATAAAGTGCCTTTCTTTAGAACACCCCTCTTAACTTTACAAACTGCTGCAAATTTCCAAAACGCATACATACGTGCCAGTATTTGTCAATCTAAATGATTCAATTGGCTTTTGGTTGTGGCCTGTTGCAGGGGCTCAGCCCACTTAGTCTCCTGCCATTGGGGTTACCAGTCTGGGTGCATAGCGGGGGACAGTCTTAAATCTTTGCTTCGCCCCTGCTGTAGTGCACATTGCAGTTGATTTTTAAGGACTGACACACACACACACACACAAACACACACACCCCAAACTGTATTGAGACATTACTAAATAATAGTGTTTCCATTTTTGGAGCGACCGTGGGAAATTGCAATCTCCATGACCATTGAAGAATAGAGACTGTTCTCTGGGAGGTTGCCAGGGTTATGGGTGTGAGGATAGGAAAAGAGACTTTTCAGCCAGCTGTTTGAGCTGAAATCCACCTTTGTAAAAGGCAGGCTGCTCCTGTGGAAAGGACCAGGCCTTGTGGAGGTGTAGCGACTGTGCAGTCTTACCAATTAAGAGATAGATAGGTATTGCCCACCGTTCACTTTGCTCCTTGCTGATAAGAATCTTTTCCAGTGGATGGAAGTGGACTTAGGCAGATGTACCTGCCTTTTGTAACTCCACGGAGATGTCTGGCAGCTGCCTTGCCTCTTTTTCTTCTCTTTCCTTTCGCTGCCACGCTGCTGGTGAATCAGGTGTTTGGTTAAAGGAGCTGTTTGGATCTTGTGCCCAAAGATCCCCTTTCCCCCTCACGCCCCAAAAGGCAGCAGCAGGAGAGCCCTGGCACTGGCATATTTGGGGCACTGGCATCTGGTCTCAAAAGATCCCCTCTTCTCCCTCCCTCCCTCTGCAGGAACATGTAGGAGCCCCTTACGGGGAACAATCCCGCAACCTTGGTTGTGCAGCAAATGTTGCCCTCTTAAATGGCACTTTGAAGGCTGCTTAAGTATACTTCAGGGATGCACACCTCTCCTGCAGCTGCAAGTTCAGCCAGGAAGCAAACATGGCCATCCACTATTCTTGACTGGAAACAGAGGAAGTTCTGCTTACATCCTCCCTGGGAGCATTTCAACAGTCAGGGGGAGACCCTGACCCCTAAGCCTAACCCCAAGCCTCTCCCTAACCCCCTACCCTAACAACAACCCAAACCCCAAGACTTACAACAGCAGACTTACAACTTCTGACCTCTGTCAAAGGCAAAGGTAAAGGGACCCCTGACCATTAGGTCCAGTCGTGGCCGACTCTGGGGTTGCGCTACGTATTTTATTGGCCGGCGTACAGCTTCCGGGTCATGTGGCCAACATGACTAAGTGGTTGGCCATCATACAACTAACCTGGAGGTATGTTTTTCTGTTTCTTCTTTGTGTGGCACTTTCCAGCTCTTAGGAATATGCAGGCGTCCCTTATGGAGATCCCCCTGCAAGCTTGGTGTTCACAGTACCAAAAGGTGGTAGCATTTAACTGCTAGGTGTCACAGCCTAAAGTGAGGCACCCTTGCCATCATACAACTAACTTAAAGGAATACTATTTCTGGTTCTTCTTTCTGAAGCACATTCCAAAGAGTCATATGATGGTGTTATCTATCTTGAAGGGACCTCAAGGGTCATCCAGCCCAACGCGCTGCTAGGCAGGAATATGCAGAACCACCACCAACCTTGGTTGTGCTGTCAAGGTTGCCCTATAAAATGGCACTTTTAAGGCACTTTCAACTGCAGCTGCAAGTTGCGCCATGAAGCACACCTTGCCACCCCCTTTTCCTGACTGGGAGCGGAGGAGGTGCTGCTTACAGTCTCCCCAGGAGCATTTCAACAGTCAGGAGGAGGCCTGAAGCCTTCGGGGGGATTGTACATCTGCTAAGAACATTTATGCCTCCAGAAAAGGAAACAACCATGAGCCTGCTCTAAGGGAACGCTCTTGAGTGTATAAAGTGTTTTTTGTTTAAAACACCTCTCTCAACGTTACAAACTGCTGCAAATTTCCAAAATGCATACATATGTACCAGTATTTGTCAATGTAAATGATTCAACTGGCTTTTGGTTTTGGCCCCCGTTGCAGGGGCTCAGCCCACTTAGTCTCCTGCCATTGGGGCTCCCAGCCTATGTGAATAGCGGGGGACAGGCTTAAATCTTTGCACAGTTGAATTTTAAGGACTGACACACGCAAACACCCCCCCCAAAACTGTATTAAGACATTACTAAATGCTAGGGTTTCTATTTTTGGAGAGACCGTGGGAAAGTGAATCTCCCTGACCATCGAGGAATAGGGACTGTACTCTGGGAGGTTGCCAGGGTTACAGGTGTGAGGATAGGAAAAGAGACACCGCAACCAAAGAGACTCCAAACCACCTTTGGAGAAGGCAGGCTGCACCTCTGGAAAGGACTAACGGTCTTACCGATTTGGACAGATAGCTAGGTATTTCCCAACATTCCCTTTGCTCCTTGCTGCTAAGAAGCGTTTCCGGTGGATGGAAGTGGACTTAGGCAGATGTGACATTCGGCATTAAGGAATAAAGCAGAGCCCATGCAGGCAACCCATCTTTTTCCACTGCTGCCTTGCCTCTTTTTCTTCTCTTTGCTTTCGCTGCCACGCTGCTGGGTGAATCAGGTGTTTGGTTAAAGGAGCTGTTTGGAGCAGGAATTCAGCACGCCGCAGAGACCAGAGAAACAACAGGGGGGGCAGATTTTATTCAGAACTGAAAGTGGGGTCCGTGTAAAAACACGCACAGGGTCTACCAAGCTCAAATTAAAGTGAAGGAATAATAAGGGAGCTCACAGGAAGTGAGAAAGGGTTTCTGAAGCCCTTTCCAAAGAATAATGATGGTATATAAACCTCTGGAAGGGACCCCCGGGGTCATCCAGTCCAACCCGCTGCATCGCAAGAACATGCAGGAGTCCCTTACGGGGAACAATCCTGCAACCTTGGTTGTGCAGCAAATGTTGCCCTCTTAAATGGCACTTTAAAGTTTGCTTGGGTATAGCTTAGGGATCCACACCTCCCCTACATCCTCCCTGGGAGCATTTCAACTGTCAGGGGGAGGCCCTGACCGCTAACCCCGACCCTAATAATGACCCAAACCCCAACGCCTACACTTACAACAGCAGACTTAAAACTTCTGACCTTTGTTAAAGGCAAAAGGACCCCTGACCATTAGGTCCAGTCACAGACTCTGGGGTTCTAGCCCTCATCTCGCTTTACTGGCCAGCATACAGCTTCCGGGTCATGTGGCCAGCAGGACTAAGCCGCTTCTGGCGAACCAGATCAGCGCACGGAAATGCCGGTTACCATCCCGCCAAAGCGGTACCCATTTATCTACTTCCACTTTGGCGTGCCTTCAAGCTGCCAGGTTGGCAGGAGCAGGGAACAAGCAACAGGAGCTCACCCCATCGCGCAGATTCGAACTGCCGACTTTCTGATCGCCAAGTCCTAGGCTCTGTGGTTTAACCCACAGCGCCACCCGCATCCCGTAACTTAAAAGAATGCTATTTCTGTTTATGCTTTCTGAAGCACATTCCAAACAATCATATGATACTGCATATATATCTATATCTGGAAGGGACCCCAAGGGTCATCCAGCCCAGCCCAATGCAAGGCAGGAATATGCAGGAGAACCACCAACCTTGGTTGTGCTGTCAGTATTGCCCTATGAAATGGCACTTTTAAGTAGCTTTAAGCTGCAGCTGCAAGTTGCGCCATGAAGCACCCCTTGCCATCCCCTTTTCCTGACTGGGAGCGGAGGAGGTGCTGCTTACAGTCTCCCCAGGAGCATTTCAACAGTCAGGAGGAGGCCTGAAGCCTTCGGGGGGATTGTACATCTGCTAAGAACATTTATACGTCCAGAAAAGGAAAAAACCATGAGCCTGCACTAAGGGAACGTGCTTAGTGCTTATCTTTAGAGCACCTCTCTTAACATTACAAACTGCTGCAAATTTCCAAATTGCATATATACGTGCCAGTATTTGTCAATGTAAAAGATTCAATTGGCTTTTGGTTTTGGCCCCTCTTGCAGGGGCTCAGCCCACTTAGTCTCCTGCCATTGGGGCTCCCAGCCTATGTGAATAGCGGGGGACAGTCTTAAATCTTTGCTTCGCCCCTGCTGCTGTGGAGCACATTGCACAGTTGATTTTTAAGGGCTGACACAAAGAAACACCCCCCCAAAACTGTATTCTGAAGCACTTTCCAAAGAATCACACGATGTTGGGTGAGTGGGTGAGTATATATTGGGAAGGGACCCCAAGGGTCATCCACTCCAACCTGCTACAAGGCAGGGATTTGCAGGTGTCCCTTACGGGGATCAACCTCACAACCTTTGTGTCCACAGCACAGCTAGATGCTGCAGTCTTAAATGGCACTTTGAAGGCTATTTAGGTATGGCTGAGGGATCCACACTTCTCCTGCAGCTGCAAGTTCAGGTATGCCATGAAGCACCCCTTGCCATCCCCTTTTGCTGACTGAGAGCAGAGGAAGGGCTGCTTACAGCCTCTCCCAGAGCATTTCGACAGTCAGGAGCAGGCCTGGAGTTCTCGGGGTGTTTGCACATATGCTAACAACATTTATACCTCCAGGCAAAGGAAAAACCATGAGCCTACTCTGAAGGCTCATAAATGTAGAAAGTGCTTTTCTTTAGAGCACCTCTCTTAACATTGCAAGCTGCTGCAAGTGTCCAGAACTGGTGTCAAGTTGCTGGTTTGTAAATATTCCGACTTTATTGATCTGAATTACTCAAATGGCTTCTAGTCCTGGCCACTACAGCAGGGGCTGATCCCCATTTCTTCTTGTGGTGTTCAATTCAGAGTATCTGCTCAAAAAATCAAACAGAAAGCAATGGAGGGTTGCCATTAAGGCTGGGGGGAGGGGGCAAACTGGGTCTCTTCTAGACCCAAACTGGGTTTTGGATGCTCCATTAGACAAATCAGCCAGCTCACTGCCTCTCTAATTCACTGGGCTTCCTTGCAAATTAATTATCTTTTTTAATTTATGCCTCTTCCAAAACATTTCTTAAAATTTAACGTGCAAGTGTACCACTTTTGGATGCTAATTAATCTCTGGTTGGATTATGTGGATAAATCGATAGATGAAAAATCGGTGCCTTGAATAATTACCTGGTTAAAGCAATGGTTCACCTGAATAAATTAAGTTTTCAACACGTTGCTTTGTCACCTTTAGATAGCCTAACAAGAAAAGGAATAGGAGACAAACCTCACCAACATGGGTGAAGCCAGGAGGTGCTGGCCTACCCCAATCAAATAAATAAAATTATTTTACTGTATTTTTACTGTACTGTACTGTGGTGGTTAGCGGGGATGAGGCCAAGCCCCACTTGGGTGGGTGTGGTATATCAGGAGTGGGGTTGTTGAAAAATGTTCTTAAATGTTATATATTAATATGTCTATTTTTTCCCCTTTACCTTCATAACTTTTCCTCCATCTCCTCTTCTCCCTTCATCACGCGAAGTTTCCTCCTCCTCCTTTTCAGAACAGGAATTCAGCAGAGCAGACCTAAGAAATATCAATAATGTCAATTATTTTCATAAGAAGGGAAAGAGGGGTCCACGTCAAAGCAAATATATAATATGTCCAGCACAGATTGCAGTGGAAGAAAGAATCAAGTGGGAAAGGAGCCAGTGTACGACTAACTGGAAGAAATGTGTTTTTCTCCTTTATTTTTTCTTGTTTATTCTTGTTTCTTCTTTCTGAAGCACTTCCCCAAGAATCACATAATGGTGCATCTAGCTGGAAGGGACCCCAAGGGTCATCCAGTCCCACCCGCTGCAAGGCAGGAATATGCGAAGGAACCACAAGGGTTCGTTTAATAATAATAAAAATAGTAATGTGAAAGAATTAGGATCTTGAGGAATTAGCTGGTTACAAAAGCACCCCTTCAAGCAGTGCTTCATCTGAACAATACACTGTTCAGGTACAGTTTTCAATACATTAAAGGCGGCCTGAGGGGGGAAGCAATGGAGATCTGAACTCACAGCCAGTTCCTCTGGAGTTGCTGCAGCCAAGGGGAGCTTCCCTGCCCCAATTCCAATAAATAAAAATACTATAATGTTAAGGCTTAGGGGGGAAGAGGCCATGTCCCACTTGGGTGGGTTTAATTTATAGTAAAATAATAATAATAATAATAATTTAACATTTAATGCTAATAATAATGAATTACTCTTTCCCAGCCACCAACAGAAAATTTAAAAAAAAGATAAAACATCACATACTACAAACTTCCCTCACCTTTTTATAATAAAAACAATAATTTAAAAATTAATGATAATAATAATGTATTACTCTTTCCCAGCCACCCACAGAAAATTTAAAAAGCGATAAAACATAATATACTACAAATCTCCCTAACCCTTTTATAATAAAAATCTTAATAATAATGCTAACAATTTAAAAATGAAGGATAATCCTCATTTCTTCCCCTTCCCCAACAGAATATTAAATAATTCGACAAAACGTAATATATTACCAACCTCAACCAAGCCTTTCTCATAATAATAATAATAATAATTTAAAAACAAATTGTGATTATTATTATTTCCCGCCCGCTCCCAACAAAAGACAGTCTTAAAAACTCGACCAACCTCACGCGCTTCCTTCGCGAAAATGGCGAGCGAAACGCTGAGGAGAACACGCGCCCGAGGCCTGGCCCGCCCACAGCCCGACCTGGCATTGGCCAAAGGCCGACCTATCGCCGCCGAGTTTACTGCTGCAGCGGCTGCTGGGCGCGTGCGTCGAGCGAGGGGGTACCTAGGGCGGCCATTTTGGACGAGGGGAAGGGGACTGGAAAGAGGGAACGGACCGGAGGGGGGGAGAAAGGGCAGAAGAGGCGCCATGTTGGTTGAGGGCCTTCGACGGCGATAGGTCGGCCTTTGGGCCAATCCCAGGCCGGGCGGTGGGCGGGGCCAGCCCTTTCCCGCTTTTTCTCCTGCCAGCTGTTTCTCAGCCGATTCTCCTCAGCGGTTTCCCACGCCCTGGAGTTGCTGCAGCCAAGGGGAGCTTTCCCGACCCCAATTCCAATAAATAAAAATACTATACTTTAAAGGCTTAGGGGGGAAGAGGCCATGTCCCACTTGGGTGGGTGTGATTTATTAAAATAAAAATAATTTAACATTTAATGATAATGATAATAATAATAATAATAATATCTTACTATTTCCCAGCCACCCACAGAATATTTTAAAAAATGATAAAACGTAATATACTACAAATTTCCCTAACCCTTTTATAGTAAGAACAATTATAATAATGATGATGATAACAATTTATAAATGAATGATAATCCTCATTTATTCCCCTTCCCCAGCCTCTGTGGGCTGCTCCCAACAGAATAAGGACAAACTTCCCTAAGCCTTTTATAATAATAACAAAAATAATAATTTAAAAATCAATGATGGTAATCCTTTAATATTGCTGGCTCCCAGCAGAAGACAGTAGTAAAAAGACGACCAAACTCACGCAAAGGGCGCGGGAGACGCTGAGGAGAAAAAGCGCCAAAAGCCTGGCCCGCCCACAACCCGACCTGGGATTGGCCAAGAGGCCGACCTATCGCTGTCGAGATTTTTATTGCTCATGTGGCTGCTGGGCGCGTGCGCTGAGCGGGGGGCATGACGGGAAAGAGGGAAACGGACAGGAGGGGGAAGAAAGGGCAAAAGACGCGCCACCGCCGCCATGTTGGTTGAGGGCAGTGGGACCTAGCCTGCCGTTGGGTGGCGCTGGTCTCCCTCGTTAGGTGGGCGCATCGTTGGGGGTCCCTGCGGAGAAGGAAGGCCGGAGGGCCCCCCCAATCCCCTCCGGGAGGAGTCCCGACATTGCCTGAGGGGCCTGGGCCTTCCTCTGCTTTCTCATCATTATTATTATTATTATTATTAATGATTCTCCTCATTATTAGCTTCTCCTTATTCTCCTCCTCCTCCTCCTCGCAGCGTTTCCCTGAGCGCTGCTTCCAAGCAGCCCAGTTAGACTGCCTCTGGCCCAGGAGGCTCCGCCAGAGCAGAAGAGGCGCCTGGGAGGCCAGGGGAGCCCCACAAGGCGGGCTCCTGGCCTCCCAGGGGGTCTTTTGGGGTGCAGGGGTCAAGTCCTGGTGTCTGCCTCCGCTCTGCCGGACTTTGGCCCCCCTCAAGGGTCCTCTTTGACCCCAGTTTGTCCGGAACTGCCATTTTCATTAGGGAAAAGGTCCCAGAAAGAGACACGGGCAGGTGGGCAGTCCGAAAACGGAACTGCTGGCCTCTGACCATTGACCCCTAGTCAAAACAAAAAAAATTCCTTCCAGTAGCACCTTAAAGACCAACTAAGTTAGTTCTTGGTATGAGCTTTCGTGTGCATGCACACTTCTTCAGAGTGTATCTGAAGAAGTGTGCATGCACACGAAAGCTCATACCAAGAACTAACTTAGTTGGTCTTTAAGGTGCTACTGGAAGGAATTTTTTTTGTTTTGACTATGGCAGACCAACACGGCTACCCATTGACCCCTAGTCCAACTGCTGGACCCGCCCACAATCCGACCTGTGATTGGCCAAGAGCCACGAAAAGAGCCGTCTGAGTCCGCCGAGATCCCGCCCCCTCCACTTCCAACATGGAGGCGCTTCCGGTGACTGCTTCCCTCTCCCAAAATGGCGCCGGCGGCAACATCTGCCCTGTTTTAACCTGAGGACTTCCAATGAACTTTCTTCATTTCCTTATTATTATTATTATCATTCTGTTTATTGAGAAGCGGGACGTCCCTCTTTTCCTTGGAGGCCATGGTCCCCGAGGTGCCCCCTTTCGACTCTTCTGAGAGTCGCGCTCAAAGCCGAGCTGGGAGGGCGGGGCTTGTTGCCGAGAGAGGCGGGGCAACGTCACACGCACGCTCGGGTGCCGGCCGGCTCGCTCGTTTCCCGGCGTGCCTCGCGCGCCCTCCGCGCTCCCCCCCCGCCCCCCCCGGTCGCCCAGCGGAGACGCCAAGATGGCGGCCAGCAATTACTACGGCTTCGCGGCCGGCGCCGGAGCCCCGTACAGGTAGGCGGGCAGCAGGGGCTGCGCCTGAGGGGCGAGGGGTCCTCCTCGGCGCGCTCCTGCACGACAGCCCGGCCAGGTGGGCCGGCGGGGGGGGGCGGGAGCCGGAGCGGCTCTTCCCAGCAAGCCGGGCAGGTAGGCCGGGCGGGGGGGGGGGGCATCCCCGTTCTGGTCAAGGAGGCTCGCAGGGCAGATGGCTGGGCATGGCTCGCTTCAGCTGCCGGTGCAGCAGCCCTGCCAGGGAGGCTGAGGCTGGCGCCCCTTCTCCGATTATGGTAAGAAGGAGAGGGCAGCTGAGAGGACAGACATCCACATTTCTGACATTTGCCCAACCTGGTGCCCTCCAGATGTTTGGACTAGAAGTCCCATCAGCCCAAGATTGCATGGAAAATCAGGATTATTGAAGTTGTACGTGACCCGAAGCCTGGCAACTCCAAGCTGGCTATGTGGGAATCGCTTGCAGACGACCGCAGTGCCATTTTCCCTTAGCGGCCACCACTTTTTCCAACCTCATCAGTCTCTCACTTGTCGTCTTCCTTTTCAGTGCCCAGCCTGCTCCAGCTTACTGCCATCCCGCGACAGCAGCCAGCTACACAGTCCAGCAGAGCCCTGCCATAGAGCACGCTGTGGCCCCCGCCTATACTCCAGCCATACAGGCAGCCAGGTCTGTGGCATCTGCAGCATATGGGGGCTACCAGCCACCGTCAACGCAAGACTACGGTTATGGGACGCGGCAGCCAGAGCCAGCCCCCCAGCCAGCTGTCACCCAGAACTACCAGGTAGCTGCTAATCAGTATCCTCACATCGGTGGGGTGGGCTTAACACAGGGGAGGCAACTAGCGGCCCTGCAGATGTTGTTAGACTCCAGACCCCTGCTACGACATTCATTCCAAATGTCTAGGAATGATGGGAGTGATGGCCACAGGTGCCCCTTGCCTGATATTTTAGGGGCTGGAATAAAAGTATTGTGCATACTGGTGTCTTATAATTGTCCTGCTCCGTGGGGTGTTCTCTGGGTCTAGGATCTCAGTCCCAAACACCTCCCAAGAGAATGGGATTCACAGTGCAGCATTGCCTCAGCAAGCCATGGTCAGGTCCGGGGAATCGTTCAGCTGTAAGTCCAGGCAAGGGGCAACACAGGAAGGAGGTGGGGGAAGGACCCAGAATCAGGAGCTAGAGACCTGTGTTGTTTCTTGCAAGAGGCACACATTTTATGAGCTAGTCCCACGGACCAAAGCCTAACTGCAGCTGCTGGTGGCAAATAAGTTCCTGGGTTGATTCCTCCAGATCGGTGTGATGACTGAGTGCGTCCACATCCTGTTGCTGCTCTTTGGCCAGGACCTTTGGGTGCCAGTGTTCTTGAGGACAGTAGGATGGCTCCACTACCTCCTCCTCCTCCAGCAGGTCTCCCACCGGGGCATCCTTACCACTGGTGGCAGGAACCTCTGGCACTGGGTGGTCAGGTTTGGCCATAACGAGCAGCTGACTTTCAGGAGAACGGAATGGCAATAGTGAGCCTTTCCATCATATTTCATTGTGGGGTCCAAAGTCCGCATTGTCCCAAGATCCCATATGTGCAGTGGAATGAGGTGGGAGGAGGGGCTGCACCACTTCAGACGACAGAGACTGCTTTATATGCTCCTCCACTGGAGAGGAGAACAAGGTGGGGGGAGCTCTTTGCAAACTGCTGCGTTAACAGCACCAAAGTGACTTCCCTGGCACACAAGCCTGGCCAGAGCGTCTGGAAGTCCTGGGCTGCCCAGATGAGAAGACCCCCCCCCCTTTTTGCTTCCCTGATGGGATCAAAAGGAAAGCAGAGCAAGACGTTGGGCACCAGCTGTTGTACAGGGCACCATTCTACTGTCTTAGGGACTCCACTCCAGATTTGTGCCGGGTTTACTCCTGAAGCTTCTCTTCTCCCTTCCCATAGGTGTCAATAAATTCCATGCAGGTTAGTGAGCAGGTTGGCAGGGGAGGGGGAGGACACCCATCCTTCATCTGGTGGTCTGCTGGAAGAAGGAAGACCGCCTCCGTGCTCATCCAGTCCCCTGTAGGCTAATGTTTTTTTCAGACTTATAACCTTTGTGGGCTTATTTACAAAGCTGTTGCAGTGCATGTTTTATGTGTCTAATATACATAGAATTGTGGGAGAGGAGGAATAGTGAGTGTTTGCCATAAGTACAAAAGGGGTTGGAATCTGACCATTCTAAACACGTCTAGCCTGTATCCTTGTTTCAACGAGGCTTAACAAAGAGCTGTGCTGGCTGGGGCTGGACAAGGTCTGTTGTAGTTCTTGTATTCATTTCCAAGGCCCTTAGCAACTTGGGTCCAGGTTATTTTAAGGGTCAGCTGACCCATTAGTGATCCCTGGGATCTTTGGAGGAGTCTCTGTTGGTGATCCCGCATGGCATACAATGACCAGAAGCCATTAATTCAGGCCCAAGCCTGTGGAACTCCATCCCACCTGAGATGAAATAGGCACCATCCTTGCTGAACTTAAGGCACATGGCAAAGACTTCCATATTCCTGCAGGCATTTTAATGTAGTGTTTCAGATTATTTGGTTTTATGATGAATTTTGGTTTTATTCTTCACATGGTTGGTTTTTAAGAAAACAACTTAGTCGTGCTAATATATGTTACTGGCATCCATCTGCCTCGAGAGACAATGGATTGCCCCTCTGGGGTTGAAGTCTAAACGCTGTGACCTCCCTGGGGCGCAGGCCTGGCCGGTGGTCCTGGGGGTCCTGGGCTGCCCAGACCACAAGACCCCCTTCTGGCTGCCGCTGATGGGGTCCAAAGGGAAGCAGACCAAGACATTTGGCTGCAGGAGTTGCAGGAAGGATGTGCACAAGGTGCCATCCAGTTGTCTTAGAGACTCCACTCCAGATTTGTGTAGGTTTTACTTCTCCCTCGAGGCAGTGGAGGGTTTGGATCAGAGTTTCCCTTCTTCTAGTGTACAAGCACCACCTGCCCTTCACTTCCCTCTACAACACATGCAGAAACCTCCATCTGGTCTTGTCCACTTAATCTGCTGGAGCCTGTCTTGACGTCCAGGGGAGGGCCCTGACTGGCCAGGGGGCTGAGGCCTATTAGCTGCCCTCACCTGGTTTAACCAGCCAGTCAAGGCTCTTTCACAGGGTGTGGCTCTTGTCATCGAATCGTAGACTTAGAAGGTATCCCAACCCACTGCGATGCAGGAATCTCATCTCAAGCATCCCTGACGGATGGCCATCCAACCTCCGCTGAAAAATCTCCCAGGAAGGAGCGCCCACCACCTCCCAAGGGAGTCCCTCCCACTCTCAAATAGCTCTTCCTGTCAGAAAGTTCTTCCTGAGATTGAGTCGGAATCTCCTTTCTTGTCTCCTCTCTTCCAGGCTAACTATCCCCAACTCCTTCAACCGTTCCTCATAAGGCCTGGTTTCCAGACCCCTTGATCATCTTGGTTGCCCTCCACTGCACTCGTTGCAGCTTGTCCATATCCTTCTTAAATTGTGGCGCCCAGAATTGTCACATGCTGACAGCTTCTAGGAGCCGCAAGTGAGAGCTGAGTGCAGGGGGGGCACCAAAGGAGCAGGATGTGTCCCCCACAAAGGTACTACCCCTCCCCTAACACCTCATACATATAAATACCTTAATCATGATGATGGTGATTTTATTCTTTATACCCCACCCCTCTGGCTGGGTTTCCTCAACCACTCTGGCCGGCTTACCCAATGGACCAACACAGCAACTGTTTTGGAGAGCAAGTGAAATCAATTCCTTTCTGACTTTAGTGGGCTACACACACACATAGCTATATGGGTATGATTGAAGCTATAAATTTGTTCTCAGAGCAGCTAGGGGGAGAATTCTTTTCCCCAAGCATCTGAAGAAGTCTGCATGCACAAGAAAGCTTATACCAAGAACAAACTTAGTTGGTCTCTAAGGTGCTACTGGACAATGTTTAATTTTTTTTATATATATTTCAACTGCGTCAGACCAACACGGCTACCTACCTGAATCTTTCCCCAAGCAGCACAACCTGGGATAACTTTTCTATTTATTTTTACAATTAATATACTGCCTCTTCCAGCTGGCCAGAAACTGCATTGCAGGGGGGATTTGGAGGAAAGAAACAGCAAGGAAGGACTTCTGAGGGGATGGAATAATAGGGCCACTTCAGGAGGTTGGGGCTCCATGTAGATCCTGGACTGCTCCCCGTTGCTCGAGTGGAATGAGAGAGCCACAGTGATGTCTCTAGCATTCCCCAGATGTTGCTGCACTAAATTGGGAGCTCCAACACCTGGGAGGATACAGACATCTCCATCCCTGTCTTAGGAGAAATCAATTGAAGGTGTGTAAAAGTGTCCCTGGCTTTTGTGCCCCCCCCCCTAATATTTAAGCTACCTTCAATAAGCCACCCAGAAAAGATGCTCTGGGTTCTGGGTCGCCCTGTGGAAGGCATCCGGTCACCTGCTTATTGACAGCCAAGTTTTGTTTTGGCAGGATGGCTACAGTTACGGCCGATCCCCAACAGCAGGCGGCTATGAGACCAAACCATATTACCAGACGGTGGTCACGCAGCCCCAACACGTGGCCACGGACTCGTACTACCACTCGAGTGAGTTCAAATAGAAAAAAAAAACCACTGTTCAGGCATGTTCAGAATACTAGAGGCTTGTGGAAGCATTTGTTAAGTAGTTTCCAGTAACAGCTGTGTTGGTAACGGGGAAGGTTTGGGAAGCAGGCATGGCGATGGGGTCATCATAAGCTGCCCCCTACCTGAGCCACTGGAGCTGTCCTGCCCTGCAATCTCACGCTGCTTTTAAGCTGGTTTAATAGAATCAAGAAGTTCCCTTTGTGTTGGAATAAAGATGAGTGCAATTACTCCTTTGTAAACAGTTCATACAGGTTTGGAGCTGTCTGGAGGAGCGGTTCTCCCAATATGAGCCTGCCTGGGCTTTGAGATCTTGGGGGGGGGGGGCGTGTTCCTGTTCCTCCACCTTCACAGGCATGTTTGGTGAGGACAAGAGACAAGGCCTTCTTGGTGGCTGCTCCCAGACTGTGGAGCTCACTTCAGCCTAGTTGGCTAGGCTAGGTCTCCATCTGCTTTCCTTTTGCCTCCAACTGGCTGTTGCGGATGGTCTTCTGAGGCTGAATGTTGTTGGGGTTTTGTGTGTGCTTTCAAAGGGTTTTAAATGTTTCAGCGCTGCATTTTTAAAGGGTTGCTTATTTAACCGTTTTTTAATATTTATATTTGTGTGCTTGTTTAGATTTGTGCTGGGAGCTGCCTTGGGTCCCGCATTGGGAGAAAGAGAGGATAGAAATAAAATAAATAAAATAAGGTGGTTTATTTATATGTTGCTGTTCCCTGTTGCTGAGGAGTCTGGTCAGGCAAATGAAATGAAGGATTGTATGTTAGCTGTTCTCGAGCCTCATTGAAATGAATGGCTCTTAGTCCTGTTCTTCAGTTTCACTGGGTCTCCTCGGAGGAGAATTTAGTTGGATGGAAGCCAGACAAAGCCCAAGGTGCTCAGGCCGGCAGAATCCGGGCAGGAGTCGCCTGCTGCTCTCTGGTCTTCAGCGACTGCTCTCTGTCCTTCGTAGACTCCCAGAGCAGCTACAGCCAGCCTGCGGCCGTGTACAGTCCAAGCCAGCCCCAGAGACAAGTGACCCCCCTTAAGCCCGTCCAGACTGTGGCTGCATCCTCATCCTATAGCACCTACCCAGCCTCCACGACATGCCAGCAGAACATCTCTGCCTCCTCCATCCAGTCGTACGCCCCTTCCTCTTCCTCCTACAACTCCTCTCCTGCATCCTACTCTGGTAAGAGCTTCTCAAAGGCCTTGCTTCCTCTTTCCCACTTCCTTTACCGCAAGGGGGCAGAGCCTGTGTGGCCCCAATCCCCATCGCCCTTGACCGTGCCGGCTGCAACTGATGGGAGTTGGTAGTCTCCACAGCATTGACCTGTTTCCTCATCCCTGCTCTAGGAAACATCCCCTTTCTCAGGAGACAGTGCCTCTTCTAAGTAGCAAAGAAACGCTGCTTCCTAGAGCAGGGCTGGGGAACCTGTGGCCTCCAGAAGTTGCTGGGCTCCAGCTCACCTGCTGGCTAGCCAGGCTGGCTGGGACTCAGGGGAGCTGGAATGGCTGTTGCCTGCCCCTGCTTTGCTCGTCCTGCATCAACAGGAGGTCTTCTTTCTCCAGGGTCAAACTACTCCAACTATGAGGCCACTGCCTACGCGGCAGCCAGCGCCTCCTACTACCAGCCCCCCCAGCCGCCGCCGCCGCAGCCCCTGCCTCCCACGCAGCAGCAGCAGCATCCCAAGCCCATGGGGGGCTCACTGTGGAGCGACGGAGGCAGCAGCAACTCCACCAGCAGCAGCTACAGCAAGAAGCCCCAGTACCCCAGCAAGCCGCTCAAGCCCAAGGGGCCCCCCAAACAGCCTCAGCTTCACTACTGTGAGATCTGCAAAATCAGCTGCGCAGGCCCCCAGGTGAGTCTTGCTGCTTCCCCTTTGGCTCTTTGGCAAAGATCTGTCTGCTGTCTCCCGATGAGCTACTCAGGGTGCCTTAACAATCGTTTGAAGCCAATGCAAATGAAAAACTCATATCTTACCTCCCCAAAAATCCTGGCAGCTGTAGTTTGTGAAGGGAGTTGGGAATTGTGATGGGTTCCCAGGATTCTGTGGTGGAAGCCGTGTGCTTCGTGGTGTGGCTGAGATACAAGAGACGCATCAGTTTCTTCCTGATAAAAGAAGTTCCTGCCTGAGATGGAGAGGCTTTCAGCAAATGGCAAAACACTCTGAGAGGAGTCCTCCCAAACCTCATGGAACAAAGAGTGCCATCTTTTAGGTGCCCCCACTCAGAAGGCCCTTCTCTGGTCCCCAGCAGCAGCAGAGCCTCTTGACCAGACCTTATGCAGGAACCAGAGGTACAGAGTCTGTGCAGATATGGTTCAGGGAGCCCGTGGCCAGGCAGATGTTGCTGGTCTTCAGCAGGGCCAACTTGACCCACAACCGCCTGCGCCACCCTTGATGTCAGTGGTGGAGATGGGACTATCAGTGTACCCATTGGGAGCCTTAAAGTGTGATCCTGATGGCAAGGGAAAGCAGGTTTGGGCTGGTCAGAAGCTGCTGGATCAGCTGCACCAGTGAGTCCCTGACAGGGAATCCTCTTTCTCGCAGCCGATGCTTGCAGAAAACAGGCCAAGGCAAAGCCTCAGGCACGCAGAAGCTCTTTGCAAGCCCTGCCTTGGCTTTGATGCCAGGACTTCAGAATGCCCAGTGTCCTGATGATCCCACCCGTCTTGTCAAATTTGGACCACTGAGCCAAAAGGGTTCCTCCTCGCTTCCCTGCTTTACAGTGCCAGGCTGGCTTGTCCTGCCCTGGTTGCTTACGAAGCCCCTCCGGTTTACTAAGCACTGGACAAATGGTTCCTCCAGCTCCTTGTTCTGTATTCATCAGGATAAGAGGTGCTTTTGGAAAGCCCTCCCACCCAATACAGCAGCTGTCCCCTGTTTACTCCGCAAAAGGATGGTGTTCAGAGATCTACATCCTTTGAACATAGCGGTTCTCTTTAGCTCTGACAGGGAATCATTGTGGACAGAGCTGTTCTCCATAAAAGGCATTCCTCTTCTCCCTTTAGAGCAAGGCTGAGAAACCTTAGGCCTGGGGGTTGAATGCAGCTCTTGCGGCCTCTCTGTGCAGCCCTCGGGACTCTTCCCCAAGCCGTGCCTTCTCTGCAGGCCTCGCACCTCACTGACCCTGACCAGCCCTCTCCTCGACTGCTTTTGCAGGGCCGGAATGTGTCTTCAGAGGGCCATAAGGCCTCTTTGCACCACCTCCAGACACAGCTCACCTCCCTGCACCAACACAAGGCCCATCCTGGATCGCCCTCCACTTCTTAGACGTGCCGTAGGCCAAAAAAACGTTGCGGGGCAAGAGGATCCTGCCATGTCCTTCCTCCCACCCCCCTGCAGACTTACCGGGAGCACCTAGAAGGACAAAAGCACAAGAAGAAGGAGGCGGCACTGAAGACAGGGAGCCAGGCGGGGGGCAGCGGCCTACGGGGGGTCCAGACCCAGCTGCACTGCGAGCTCTGCGATGTTTCTTGCACCGGGGCAGATGCTTACGTGGCCCATATCCGAGGAGCCAAGCACCAAAAGGTTGAGTGTTTTGGGAAGCGCAGGGGGGCACCGGGAAGGAGGATCTTATGGCAGACTTTGGTCCACTCCAGGGAGTGGCCCCTCCGCCTTGGGTCTCCTGGGGCGGAGGACAGGGACAAAGCGAACGTTGGCTGACTGCCTCTGGCTCCCACTCTCTTTGGCCTTTCTGCCTTCCCCAAGGGGCGCCAAGCTGTGGTGAGCTGACGCTGCCCAGGTACTGGGGAGCCTGTGCTGGGCCATGTCTCCCCTCCGCTGAAGGACGTGTGTCTTCCAGGTCCTCAAGCTGCACACCAAGTTGGGGAAGCCCATCCCTTCCGTCGAGCCCCTGATGCTCAGCGTCTCTGTGAGTCCTGCCAATGGCTCCGCCAGCAAGCCAGCTCTGCACCCCCCTGTCTCCACCACGGCCAGCGGGCTGGCAAAACAGGCTGTGGGCACAGCCAACAGCACACCCAGCCCGAGCCAGCCGCTTCCTGCCAAGAAGCCCCTGGGGCAGGCAAAGCTCTTGTTTCCAGGTAGGAACTGTGGCGAGGGGGGCTGGGCGAGAGGCTTTGCAGAGAGGCCTTCTCTGGGGAGTGATCTCTCTGCGCAGGCCGGGGGGTGAGGTGGTCGAGGGGACTCCCTGTTTCTGACTGCAGGTGGGGGGGGGGTGCAGCCCTCCAGGTGTAGCTGAACATACAGCACCCATCATCCCTGACCTTTGGCAATGCAGGCTGGGAGTTGTAGTTCTGCAGTGTCTGGAGGGCTACCAGTTCTTGATCTAAGAAGGCACTTCTCCATATCAAATAGAGGCAATCTTCCATATTATTGCGTATTATTCATAGGGAAGTGGTGGGGAGGGGTGAAATTGGCAAAGACAAACTCCATGAGGCCTGGTTCCCTTTTATTTCCTTTATCATTGGCTGCCTAGCGCACCAGGGAGGGCTAAGCCTCCTCCACGCCATACATTCAAAGCACGTGGCTTTCCCCAAAGAACCATGGGAACTGTAATTTGCTAAGGGTGTTGGGAATTATAGATCTGTAAACTACAGTTCCCAGGATTATTTTACGGAAACCATGTATATTAAATGTACTTTAAATGTGTGGTGTGCCATTTTACCCTAGTCTACAGTGCAATACTGGTTTTGTCTCTTAAAAAAAACCCCAGGGCCTTCCAAAATCTGAGACACCCCCCCCCCCCCAGATCTGCGACCTGAAGTGGTACAGGCCATTCTTAGGACCTCATTATGCTGCATGCATGGCTGCCTACTTGGTCACTGGCCAAGTTGACCTGTAAGGGGAAGTTCCTTCATAAAAGCAAATGGTGGCCAGGTCAAGATCTGAGGACCTCCATGGCTGTTTTATCAGGAGCAGGCAAAGCTCAGGTGACAAGCGCAAAGCAGGAAGGGGCAGAAGGGGCGTCCCCGAAAGCCGCGAGGCCCGCAGACGAGTCCCCCCTCAGCAGCTCCGGAGACGGTCTGAGGGACCTGCTGGACGTGCAGCCTGTGGGTCACGATTATGTCGAAGAGGTAAAGCAAAGGGAAAGGAGGACGTGCCTCCTTCACTGAAATATTTGCCGGCCATCTGTCAGGGATATTAACTGAGTTGCTTCAAAGAGCTTTTCCACCAAGGCAGTGTAAATGGGGCAGGCGAGCTCTTTGGAGCCGGGCTTCCAAGGTTGCTCCCTTGGCTCAATCCTGCTTTCCCCTCTGCCTCTCCCTGCATCTCTCCCTATGGAAGATCTGGCAAGGTGGGGGTTTTCAGGGCCTGGTTTCTGTCACACGGGGGAGATCTTCGCTTTCCTGCTGAGACGATGCATCTTGCACCTCTCCAGGTCCACAATGACAAAGGCAAGATGGTTCGCTTCCACTGCAAGCTTTGTGAGTGCAGCTTCAATGACCCCAACTCTAAAGACATGCACCTGAAGGGCCGCCGGCACAGGCTGCAGTACAAGGTGCAAGGGCTGGGAGGGCCGGGTGTGGGCTGGACCTCCAAGGCTGGCAGGCCCAGTGGGGGAGCCCCGGTCTGGCAAGACCCACCTGCTGTGAGAGGGGGGCAGGGAGCTTCTGTGGGGCCAAAGACAGCAATGGGTGAAGCAGTCTTTGGCCCCTGGGCCTGAGGGGTTTCCCTCCTCTCTTCTACGCATCCTCTGCCGCCCCTTTTGTTCCCATCATCCCGCATTCCAGTTAGAGGCAGATTGGTGAGTCTTGAAGCTTCCATTTTGATTTCCAACAATATCTTTGATGTAGTCTTGTTCTGGAATGCAGAAATTAATGATGGGAGCGCTGGGGAAGTCAGTTCTGCCAGTTGTAAATTGGCCGTAATTGTAGCCTCCACAACACTGGGTGGCTTTGAGGGTGGAAGTCAGGACTGCAAGATAGGAAGGGACCATTTTGAAATACAGTTAGCTCTTCTGGGTTCCCACACTGGAGAATCCTGGAAAGTGTGCTTTGTATGGGTGCCAATAAATCTTCCCGAATTGAGCAGGCTGCCTGGAGCAGCAGCATCTGGAAAACCCAGATGGGGAATGTGGATGGGAAACGATTTGGGGCCCAAGTTCCTGGTCCCTCTGGATCTTTGCCTCTGGACACAGCTTGTAGCAATAACTGAACAGGATGAGGCCCTCTGCTCTATTCTGAGCCTGATGGCAACAAACCTCTTGCAGAAGAAAGTCAATCCTGACTTGCCAGTCGAGATCAAGCCCAGCAACCGAGCTCAGAAGTTGCACGAGGAGAAGCTGAAGAAGCAGCAGCTGCGGTCCCTGGGGAAGAGGCGCCGAGAGGAAGAGCAGCGCTGGCACCTAGAGATGAGGCGAGTCCTGAGGAAGGGGGCGGCTGGGGGGCGGAGCGTCCCCTTTGCATGCAACAGCAGGTCCCAGGTTCAGTCCCTGCCTGTAACCTTGGAGAACGGCGCTCAGTTGGTGTAGACATGGCTCAGCTGAATTGGCTGACTCAGGAGACCGGGAAAGCTGCCTTGAAGTGCTGGGTCCATGTTTGCTTTCTCTCTTAAATGTCAGGTTCCAACTCTGGCTGGCCTTTTGCAGGTTGCACAGTTTAGCGTAGCATCTGAAAGGGCAGGGCAGGAAGAATGTGAATGTACAGTGTCACGGGAGGCAGACCAGGATGGATGGACTGAACAAAAAGATACAGTCCTCACTCCAAGTCCAGAGGGTTTCCTGCTGTTGGTCCATAATCCCGGCTGGTCAGCTGCTGTCCCTCCTTCCTGTGAGAGAGCCAGGCTGTTCTAATGCAGCATTTCTCCCGCCTTTCCCCTCCAGGCGCTATGAAGAAGAAATGTACTGGCGTCGGGTGGAGGAGGAGCAGCTGTATTGGGAGGAGCAGCGGCGGCGGCACCTGGCGGCAGATTGGCCCCCGCCACCCCTCATGGGCAGGCCTGGAGTGCCAGTCCCCCCTCTCTTGGTGGGTATCCGGATTTGGGTGGCGTTTCCTTCAAACCCCAGGCTCCCTGCAAAGCCAGCCAGCTGAATCACACCGTGAATCTAGTCCAGTGTAACGCTAGACCTGAAGAAGCCTGGCTCTTTGGCTCTTCCCTGGGCTGCCAGGGGGATCTGGAAGCATCCATTTACTGGTTTGAACTGACCAGTTTCTTGTTGCTCATGAACTGTGGTTATTCTAAAGCGGGAGTTTGGCACCCTGACATTGGCAAAGGTGAGGCTCACATTCAGCACCAGCCAGGTTATTGGCACTGACAGTGGGCTGAACACTGGCATCAGGGGTGGGGCAGGGGATTGCGGGTGACTTGCGGGTGGAGGAGGAACCTGTGTTAGTTCTGGTTAGGGCTGCAGGCAGGAGGATCCATGTTCTTGGCTCAAACTCTAAATTTATTGACAGAAGCCAGAATCAAAACTGATTTCTGCTCCTGGCTTGCTTCAATGAAAAATAGTTTAAACCTATCACTGTTCCCAGTTTGGATATAATGAGAAACTGTGTTCGTGTGAACCAGGAAGTGAGTGCTTCTGGTTTCTCTTCCTGACTGTTGGAAGAAAAGTGGGGCGTGTAAAAGTGCAAGGCTCAGTCATATCGCGCTGAACTCTGGTTCACCATGCAGTCTGACCTGTGCCTTTTCCTCCCCTTGTTTGCCCACTTTAGTTGACAGACTCCTCCTGCCCATTTTATCTCCCTCAGCCCCCCCGGCGACCGGACTCTTCTGATGACCGCCACATCATGACAAAGCACTCCAGCATCTACCCAACAGAAGACGAGCTGCAGGCCATTCAGAAAGTTGTCTCTCACTCTGAGCGTGCCCTTAGGCTCGTCTCCGATTGGCTGACGGAGCAGGAAACAGAAAAAGAGGAAGGCAGTAAAGAGAAAGGGTAATGCTTTCAGGCCGCCTCTGTTCTGGACCTTCACTCGAATTAAGCTCACAAACAACCCTGTGGGGTAGAACAGGCTGAAAGAGGGTGACTGGCTCAAAGTCACCAAGTCTTCCTAGTCACTCCTAACCACGAGGCCAGGCTGCCAACAGGGGAACAACCTGCTCCCCTTACTTGGAGGGGGGGGAGCAGCAGCGGCACACAAGTGCCTTGGACATCCCTGCTGGAACCCTTCCTGATGCATTTAATCGCCCGTGCTAGGTAGCTAGTCCTCATGAGCACGCTTCCTTTCCTGCCCCTCTCCTTTCAACAGGAAGGCAGATGACCCTCCCCGGCTTCTGAAAGGGGTAATGAGAGTTGGCGTCTTGGCAAAAGGGCTGCTTCTCCGCGGAGACAGGAATGTTCGCCTGATCCTGCTGTCAGCCCAGAAACCTACCCTGGCTCTTCTCCAGAGCATCACGGAGCAGCTGCCCCAGCAGCTGGAGGTAAGGAAGGCCTCTCTGTGCTCCGCAATCAGACTTGCCAACCTTTGGAGAGTGGGATGTGTGTATTTTTATATATTTTAGCTGTTGTTTGTTTGTTAAATTTCTATTCTATTCTATTCAAATCCTGTGTCTGGATGGGCCTGCTGAGACAGAAAAGGTTCCCAGCAGGGATCTAAAAAGAAAACAGTGGTGGGGCCCAGACATCAATAGGCAGGGAGTTCCAAAGGACAGCTGCTGCTACTAAACTAAAGGAATGACTCCTCACTGATGCCAAGTGGACCTTAATGATCACATTGGCATCTTACGTGGAGCTGGAATTGTCTCACTCTGCTCTTCAGTTGCTGTTTTTTAGTCTGCCTTTTATTTGAGTTTTATATTGTGGCACTTTGTAGACCACCCTGGAATCGGTTGAGGAAGAGCGTTTAAGAAAAATACCTAAGTATAACAAATGACAAGAGGCATGACACAGTTTCCACAGTAAAAGCAGGTCCCTGCTCCCAGTGAATCTAAGATCTGGCCTCTTGGGCCTCACTTCCTGGCTTTGGGACTCTCCCCAGCCTGCCCCGCACCCTCCTTGAGTGACTCTGCCTGGCTGGAATGTGTCCTTGGAGCTCTTGCTGCTGTCTCCTGCTTGCTAGATGGAGCAGCTGTGTGTAGAAACCTCTGGCTCTTGCACACCTGTGTGACAGTCCTGTCTGTTGGGCTAGCATCCGCCACCGCTGGCATGCAGCTCCTGGCTGATTGTCCTCAGGGACAGCAGCCCTGGGGTCAGAGGTTTTGCCATCTCTGTCCTAATCTGTATTGGGCAGGTGGGCATATCTCCAAGGCTGATGGAATTCTCTTTTTCTCCTCATCTGTCCCAGAAGGTGACGAGCGACAGTTACGAAGTGCTGTCCAACTCTGAGGAAGCCAATATTGTAATTGCGTCATGCAGAGAACCCCAAATGCAGGTCACAGTTTCGTTGACGTCTCCCTTGATGAGAGAAGAGGCCGCTGCAGATGCAGGTGAGTCTTCAGAACTTTATTTATAAAAGTTTAAACCTCAGAGTTGTGTATAGGAACATAAAAACCTTTAAAAGCAGAACAGAGCAGAACGTTTGGGTCCTCAAGAAAAGTTTTAAGTAAGTGTGTGGGCCTGTCAGCATGAAAAAGGTCTTCAAGAGACACCTGAAATTCAAATCTGAGGGTGTTTGCCAAATCACTCCTGGAAGAGTGTTCGACAGCATTCACTCCAACTAAATTTTACTCACTAGTAGACCCATTGAAATTATATCAGCGTAGCATACGGAGCTGGAGATCCTGCTGGTGCTGTTTGTGTTGCCTTGTTTTACCTCCCCCCCCCCCCCTTTAGGAGAGGGGAAAGTGTTGGCATCTGGGCAGATCTGTGGTCCACCACCAGGGGGCAGCACCCCAGAAGGAAGGGTGAGGCTGTCTCCCTCCAGCTTCCCTGCTTCTCTGCCCTGGGAGACGGCTGGCATCTGGCTTCCCCCTCAGGAGGCAAGGCGGTTTCCCCAGAGGATGCTGCGACAGGAGTCCTGGGTGCCAGAGACGGGCTTTGATGTCATCCCCTTAACCCCAAGAGCTCATGCCTTTGCTATAAGCCACCTTGGAGATCATTTGATCAAAAGGTTGGGCTTTGTATCATTTAAAATAAAAATAACCTGACCTTCAGCTCTGGCTCTGACCGAGTTTCCACATCACCATCTCCAAAGGAACTTGGAACTGACCAGGGGTGTTTTGTGGAAGTCTTCCTAGCTAGAATCAATGCTTGTGGGTAGCTAAGCATTCTGCTTCCATGCCTGCTCTTTTGTAATGTTGCTGAAGCCCACCCATTTATGGGCGGCTGGAAGGAGCTGCTGGGGGGAGAGAAGGCAAAGAAAATTGCTTTTGCAGCCTTACTGTAGTGGCAGATCTCGCGAGAAAACTCTCCCCCAGCTGTGGTTGCCCATTAAAGCAGGAAGAAAAAGGGAATGCGGTTTGAATGCAAATGGCAAGGGAACCCCTCCTTTGCCAGGGCCGTTTCATACAACGTCTTGGGTGCACCCATGTCTGGCCAATGTTCCCTGTAGGAAACTCACAGGCTTGTAACGGAGGGGTGTGGCTGCATCTCCGCTGTGTGGAGGGGCCTCTGCCTTTGGCGTGCTGCCATGTGCATCCATGTGTTGTGGGTTGAGGGGGAAGATGGGGACGGAAGAAAAGCCTGGCTGGACCAGGCCAAGGACCTCTCTGGGGCATCATCCTGCTCTCACGGTGGCCAAGCAGATGCCCCAATGGGATGCCCACAGGTAGACCTTGAGCACAAGAGCAGCTCTTCCCCACTTGTGATTCCAGCAACCTGGTATTCGGAGACTTTTCCTGATAGTGGAACTAGGAATATCCCCCGCTACCTGTAGATGTGATGCTCAAATGGTTTATTACAAGGTGTAATATGCTCAAGGGGTGTATATGGTTCTCTCCTCCACATTTTATCTGGGAAACTGGCCCAAGGGGACCAGGGAGCTTTGTGGCAGAGTTCAAGCCCAGGTCTCCCAGGTGAGCCTAGCCCAACATGCTGATTGTTGTGCCACATTATGCAACATGCTTTGCCTTCTCTTCTGGCTGCCTCTTCCACCTCCTCCCTCCCTTTCTGCTTCCTTCTTAGAAACATCACCAGAGCCTCAGCTCGACTCTGCAGAGACCTTGAACAAGGAGAAGTGCCTGGAGTCCCTGGCTGCTCTTCGCCATGCAAAATGGTTCCAGGTAAGAGAAGCCAGTTTGGCCAAGGGCTGTGTCCGCCCCCCTGGCCCCCAAGAAGGAGGGTCCAGGGAAGCCACCAAGTCTTAACTTGGTGTTTTTTAAATCTTAGGATTTCAAATCCACAGTGACCCATTTCAGAGACAACCCTCGGCTTTGTTAGAGCATCACCAGTTTCCCTTTTTCTTAATTTCTTGTGCCCTGACATTTGCTTGTTGTGGAGGGGACAGTTCATGGTTGTTTTCTTTCAAGACATGGATCCGAGATGGAGATGTTGTTTTTCCCTCTCCACAAAGGCCCGAGCCAACGGCCTGCAGTCGTGTGTGATCATCATCAGGGTTTTGCGGGACCTCTGCCAGCGTGTGCCAACATGGGGTGCTCTTCCAGATTGGGTAAGGAGGCGGGGAGAGGCAGCACCTTTGGGGAATTCACACGCTTGAGCCATCAGTGCGATGCACATCACAAGATTCGGCCATGCCCAGAGTCTTGTTTTTAGCAAGTGAAGTGGGCTCTATATGTTGGGCTTCAGTTCACCCAGGTCGTCATAGGAGCCCCTTCTGCATGGGTATAAGTGGGGGGGGGCAGGTGGTATTTGGAAAGGAGGCCTCTTCAGTGATGGCCCCCAATAGCGGAGATCCTCCCTGCGTGGTGCCACAGGTGCCTTCCGCAACCCGGTGCCCTCTTGACCTTGTTGGACTCCCAATCCCATAATCTCTGAACCACTGGCTGTGTTCAGGGATGGCGGGAGGAGCTTGCCTAATGTTCAGGGACATTGGGAGTTGAAGTCCAAGAGCAAATGGAAAGGAGAATGTGGGGGAAGGTTGGTTTGCATCCATATTGGTTACTTGTTGCTGCTCCGCAATTGGATTCCTCTCCCAGAGCTACAATTCCCAGAGTGGTTTAGCCCCTCTTCCCATGGATCTCTGGGGACTCTAGTTCTTTGGGTTGAAGGGTGTCCTCCTCTCAGCACCCTTAGCAAACCACAGTTCCCAGCATGCTTCAGGGGAAGGTATGATACTGCTTTAAGTGGGTAGTGCAGACAGGCCATAGTCTGAAGTAAAAAAAAATCGGGAAATGCTTAGTGGCATTTAGAAAGGCGCACTTCATTCTCAACGAGATATTCACATGTTTATAAACTGCACCTTCCATGTAAGAAGCTGTGTTCTTCTTCTCTTCCAGGCGATGGAGCTGCTGGTGGAAAGAGCTCTGAGCAGTGCCACGGGCCCCTTGGGACCTGGGGAGGCCATGCGGAGGGTCCTAGAGTGCCTTGCCACCGGGATGCTCCTGGCAGGTCAGCTCTGCAAGCCTTTCTCCCAGTTTGGGGGCAGGACCACAGCTCCTGGCTCACAGCACATGCTTCACGTGCTAGATAGCCCCCATCTCCCAAGTAGAGCCTGGAGAGCCGGCGGCCACCAGGGGGCGATGTCCCTAGACCAAACCATCTTCACCCCTCCCCTCCTTCTCCCACGAGATTCCTCTCAATGCAGCCCTAAGAAGCTTCTGGAAAACCACGTCCACTGGGTACTAGCTCCAACTTTCTGGATTTGTGCTAAAACTATTTGTTTTCTATTATTACTATTTAAAAACAAGTATCTGGCCTTGACGGCTGTGAGCAACACAGTGAAATCACAAAAGCAGGTGAGCAGGCCTGCAGTGCTTGAAATTGGTACTTTGGTGTCAGCACACACTGCTTGGTGGCTTCTCATTCATTTTAGGTTCCTTCCTTAGTTTTCTAAAAGCTCTAACGTAGATTTGCAATCTGCCACAACAAGGGTTTGGGGGAGGCTTAGGTTTCCCCATCCCTGCTCTGAGGAGGGTTTGATCCCCAGAAATGAACTGGAGAAACAAACCAGTAGAAATAGCACCAAGGATCGGGGGCTCTAGGGGCTCCAGCCCCCTCGAGATTTTGAATCTGGGTTGGGAGTGGAATCAGGTTGCTAAAAATCAGAGCTTGCCTCCTTCCTACGCATAACCTTGCTGCCATGTTCTGCTTCCCTGCAGGTGGCCCAGGGCTCCAAGACCCCTGTGAGAAAGAGCCAGTGGATGCCTTGCAGAGCATGGCCAGGCAGCAGCGAGAGGACGTCACGGCCAGCAGCCAGGTGGGTAGTGCCTTGGGCTCTTTGCCTTGAGCCCTGCAGGGCAGGCAGAGAGACCAGGCATCTCCATGGGCAGGGCTGGCTGGGGCTGGCGGGAGTTGGGAGCCCCACCGCTCCTGGAGGGCCAGAGGTTCCCGATCTCTGCTGTGGGGCTTGTGAGCTTAAAATGAAGCTTGTAGGAATCATGAAAGGCTTCGCCAGGACCACCTGCTTCCCCGAGTGGCGCCTGGCTCACTTGCACTTAAGTGTCACGAAAGAGAGACTTTGGTTCTCGACAGCTCTTGGTCTCTCTCTCTTCAGTGTGTCATAGCCCATAGTTGGCTGCTTGCCGTCTCTCTCTAGCCAGAGGGTGTCCTGCCCTTCCTTTGTCGCGAGGGCAGATCTGCAATTTGGCGCTCATTGCCTTCTCTTGATGTCAACCAGCGCCAGGATCCAGAAATGTGGAATTTGCTCTGTCAGCCAAGGGAGCCTTAATTATTAGCACTCACCTAGAAATTCCTCTGAGTTAGGACAGTGTAGTTTAGTAGCAGCAGGAGGAGGAGGAGGAGTCGCTTGTTACCTAAACAAAACATAAACACATTATACCATCAAAGAGAAGCCATAGAAAACATTAACATTTTCATGTAGCACCGACATTCTATATACTTTTTGCTCTAAGCCGATTGGGGAATGTTTGCTCCACCCTCCAGAAGTCATTTATAGGTATCCTTAAAATGTGAACGCTATTCACTTCTTTCAAAATAGCAGTGAAGTGGGAACGCAGTGTGCTTGGAAACCAGGAGTAGTTTAAAGCTTAAGGCCTGGTTAGAAAGGGAATGATTCTGCCTGGCACCTAAAGATCTGTAGGGTTGAGAATCCTAACCCTGTGTGCATCTTTGCCTTTCTCCCTCCCCGCAGCATGCCTTGAGGATGCTGGCTTTCCGTCAGATCCACAAAGTCCTCGGCATGGAGCCCTTACCTCTGCTGAAAAACCGGAAGAGGCGGCGGGACATCGAGGAGGAGACCGAGGGCGAGGGGAAGAAGGACAAGAAAGAGGGGGAGGAGGAGGGCGGGGCCTAACCACTCTTCCACAGTTGCAAAATATGGTTTTTGTTTAGTCTAAAATTTTGGTAATTTTAGTGTGTGTGTGTCCCCCCCTTTAAAAAAGAAATAATACTGTAGATTGTTTTAATACTGTGCTTCAGTCATTAAAGGGGTTCCATCATTCCATAAGAGGGGTCTTGTTTCTGCAGCCTGGAGATACACTTTCCACCTTTCCATTTGCTTATCTGGAAAAAAACTTCCTCGCAGCAACATGTGTCATTTTTAAAACAGCCAAAGCTCTGACCATTCTCTCCCCACCCCCTTATCTTTAAAATGCATCTTGTGAAATGATGGCTCAGGAATTGCAGGCTTAAGGATTAATTGTCCATTGCTCTGCAGCCGGGTCAGAGTTGGAGGGGATCCCTGGGCTGAACTGAACCAACTGGCATATCTGCCGCTGGAAAACTTCAGTTGCTCCATAACATGCGGTGCAACTTGCCCCATAATCCTGCCAGCAGCCCTTTGCTGTGTGCTTTGGGCTGGCTCCAGCTTTGAGGGGAGTCGGGTTGCTGGGCTACATCTCTACTTCAGTGGGTCCCCTGCTGTGCCAGTGGATATTCACTGATGAGCTTGGAAAGGGAGTTGCCATTTTAGTTTCCCACAATGCTTCAGAGGGACGCCTTGTTGCAGACATTGTAGGAATTAAAATGGCCCAGCCTCAGATGGGGAGAGGGAAAGGGGCCCGGGGCAGGCAGCTGTTGGGGACGGGCCCTGAGGAGCAGGACAAGGTCCGTGCCAAACCTGCCCCTGCTCCACATGATTGGTTGGTGGCTGGGATGTCGGGGGAAGGACTGAGAGTTGCGGTTTCCTCAATAGCTTGTTACTCAACTGAAGAAGAATAAGGAAGTTCTTCATGAGAAATGGTTGTAGACAGAGTCAGACCATCTAGCTCAGTATTGTCAAGTCTTAGAGGCGCTCCCAAACTTCTGATGGGAGTCTTTCCCAAACTTTTCTGAAGGCAGGCTGTTGGCCCGTGTAGCTCATCTGCAAAGGCAGTCTTGGGTTTTAGACTTGGCTGCAGATTCCAGGGGCTGAACATGGGACCTCCTGCATGCAACCCCTCAGCACAGCACCTCCCCAGACTTGGAAAATCCAGGCCCTTCAGGCTCTGCTCCCCCAAACCGCACTGCTCCTATCCCTCCACCTGCTGGGGACCCCAAGCCAGAACTGGTAAAGCAGGTCAAAAGCTCGGGGTGGATTTAGCTCTTTGCGTTTTAAATCAAAGAAATTGGTCCACTGCCTTCTTTATTGCTCTGGTTTAAATTTAAGCCAATTTGTGGGAGCAGCTGATCCCATCTCATTCTGGAAGAGGCGCACCAGCTCTACAGAGGCATGAGAAAGAGAGGGGGGCATATGGCTTGAAACACCCCCCCCCCAGCCACCTCAATTTATGCCTGTGGACACAGCGCTTTCCATCCAAAACGTCCCCCCCACCAACTTCCAGTATCTAGAGAAAACACACGGCTAGTTAGTTTGCTTGCTTAGAAAGTATTTATATCCTGTCCCCTATAAAAACTTCAGGATGACATAAAGCAGCCTAAGAAAACTTTAAAAGCAGTGCAGAGCAATAATTAAAATCAGTAGTTGTGCAAGGAAATTTTAAAGAAGTGCATAGCTTCAAGTGTTGCCATAAAACAGTATTCAGGGGATGCATGAAAGTCAAAAGGAAGGATGCCGGCAGAATCTGTGACAGAAGAGAGTTTGCACAACATGGGGCCAGCAAGGCTAACTTCTGGTTGAGGTTCCCTGGGCCTCTGTGCAACACAGGCGACAACCCTCAGCAGTCCTCTGGGTCATTCTAGTGACTGGACTACAACAGAGAAACTCAGGTGCTCCTAAGGTATCCTGGGCCCAAGCTGTTCATGATTGCCTTGGTAGTCCTGGTACCTTCGGACTAGTATTCTCCCCGCAATCCTTTCCCAGGCCTAGGGATGGGAGACCTGTCATTTTCTGCTTCTATCATTTCATAGCAGCATAGAATTGTAGGGCTGAAAGGGACCCCCAAGGGCCATCTAGACCAACCTCCTGCAATGCAGGATTCACAACTAAATGTTCCCATATTATAAATAAGGCAGTTTTGCATTACATTTGCACTGATGTGTGTGCATGTTGTGCATGCCATTAGTAGAAAACTGAATCTGGCCAGTTGACTGGATCCTTACGTTCTCCACTCCAAGCTGGCCAACTTTGATAGGGGCCACCCACCTGTCAACCCCCCTGACATCACAATGAAATCAAGCTCTGGGGGACTTTGCAAGCACCAGCCAGTCAGCAGCGTATCTCACCCTTGCTTTTGGCAATGAGCTAATCTGTGTTATCTTGCAAAATCCATAAAAAGCATCAGTTCCTCTCAGATCCAAGCAAAGCACTCATTCTTTGAGGCAGGGCTGCCAACATGAGTAAAATATTGGGGGGGGGGGGTGGCAGGTAAGCCCTGCCCCACATAATTGATCCCATGATGCAGTGCATGCACACCATTTGGATGGCAATGTCCATTAAAGGGGGGGGGGGCTCAAATATTTCATTGGCAGCTTCTTTTTTAAAATATATATCTAAAAAAAGCTACCCCTTTTTAGAAAACCACAAAGACTAGAATATTTTTAGGGGCAGACGAGCTCAATGGCGGAGCACCCACTTTGCATGCAGATGGTTGCAGGTTGAATCCCTGGCGTCTACTGCCTGGAGAGATGCTGCCAGCCAGTGAAGACAGCACTGAGCAAGATGCTCCTGACGTCCTGACTCAGCCGGAGGCAGCATCCAGGCTTCCTGCAACCAGAGCCTGACTTCCAGGTTCCATCATCCCAGGAGCTGCCTCTACTTCCCTGGTAGGAGACTGAGCTAAGGCGTTTGCTGACAATCCTGTGGTCTCAGCCAAGCAAAGATTAGCCGCTGTGTGTGTTTCTGTTAAAAGCAGCCTCTCCTCTCTTCCAATCCCTGTCTTGTCTCCCATCCAGACTTTCGATCCTTGATCAAGTCTTCCGACCTAATCTGTTTGTGTCTCCCTCTGAGCTGGATTCCGGCACCTTGGTAACCCCAAGGTATTCTGGCCCCTGCTCCTGTTACCAGCACATGCCGTGGAGGGAGAGGGGGGATTCTGAAGTGGGAATCCAGCTTAGCTGATGGGAAAGACTCGCGGCTATGAAGCACAAACCTTGCGGCCAGGCTAATGCTACCAATGTCCAGTTCAGCAGCCGTGCAACAACAGTTCATCTTGTAGCAGTTCAGAAGAAAGGCCTCCCGTTGGTCTGTCTCCCCCCTCACCGCACCCAGCCCTGGTGACTTTGCATTCATTGGACAAAACACTGGGAGGCAGCAAGAGGGTTGCTTCTATTGGGCAGTTGGGTTGAATCCTGCACCTGCACTTTTCATGACATGCCCGCAAGTAACGAGGAATAGAAACATACTTGTTGATACAGTAATAATTAGCCAGAGGATGGATGGATGGATGGATCGCTACATTTATATCTATATCTCCAAGGTGTACATGGTTCTCATCCTCTCCATTTTCATCCTCACAACAGCCTGGTGATGTGAATCAGGCCAGGAGACCCTGACTGGCCCGGAGTCACCCAGTGAGCTTCATGAGCATCTTAAAAGGTTAGTCAGAAGGGATCCAAGGGCCATGCCGTCCAAGCCTTTACAATGCAGGAATCACAGCAGGATTTGAACCCTGGTCTCTCCCAGTTCCTTTCCCCACACTCTAGCCACTGCACCACACAGCTTCCTCAGGTGTCAGTTTGCCCAGACCTGTGATTGCCTCCTATGCAGGTGGAGGCCCATCTTTTAGGGGGGCACTGCTGGAAGGGCATTCCATATTTCATATTTTTTTGTACTGTCCATTCTATTATATATATTTTTAATGTTTCAATTGCTTTTTGATGCAAAAGGACGGATCAATGTAATGATAGCTAATAATAATACTAATAATGCTTTCCAGGGAAGGGGCTTGGCATTTCCCTTAGCGCAGGCCCTGCTGCAGCCATGACTCTTGCCTGTTGTCGGGGCAAGCCAGGCGCCCCCTTGACACGTTCGCTCTCCGCAGGTACCGTGAGGCTTAAAGGTAAGCGTTCACAGGAGGTTGCCAGCGACTCAGATGGCTTAATGCCTGCCTATTTTTGTGAGGTCTAATCTGCCTGGAACTTCTGTCCCCAGCAGACTAAGCCAGCTGAACCCTTTTAAAATATACTGTGGGATTCCAGAAGAAGAGCGTGGAACTGGGCCGGAGGGAGGTGGGGTGTGGGATTTCATTCTAGACCCCTCTCCCCATGGGCAGCACCCCTGCCATGTTTCTATAAAAGACTATCAACTGCTCTAAATGCAACTTGAAGGGGCAAAAATGAAGTGATATGTAATGAATGGATATAAAAGCTATCAGTTTGCTGCAGTGTTTTAGGGTTGAATTGCAAAGGATCAGAGTTTTCCTTCTCCCTGATGGCCTCCCTTCCCAGGCGGAAAAGCCCCATCTACACCCCCCCTCCCTCTCCAGCACATGCAGAAACTGCCTTCTTGACTGCTGGACCCCCTCTTGGTCTCGTCTGCTCCATCTGCCAGAGCCTGTCTTTGCATGCAGGAGAAGCCCCCAGCCCCCCCCCCCCGAGGGTTTGACACCCATTGACTACACTCACCAGTGGAAGCCATTCCGGGGATTGTGGCCAGGGTGGCATCCGGGCAGCTTCTGGGCGCTGCTGCAGGTGAGAGCTGAGTGCAGGTCAGGACCAAAGGTGGGCAAACTGCCCCAGAAGGAGCAGGACGTGTCCCCCGCCAGAGGTACCACCCCTCCCCTAACACCCCATAGACCCCAAAATGTACGTAAGACTGTATATATGAGTGAAAACAACATGCAAAAATGGATTATACTAGGGGACATTGTACTAGGGGACATCTTGTGCAAAACTGCATGCACAAACGTGTATTAGAAATCTGGAGTAAAATGCTGCTGAACTTTCATGATTTTTTTCTTTAAAATGCAAACGGATGTGGGAATGTGGAGAACTGAACTAAGGGATGGGAAAATGAGAAACAGAGAGAAAACAAAATTAATAGATTTGCCAAACCCTAATTTCAATTGCCACTAAAGTCAGGAAGGCAGATCTGATCCCTTCTGAGACAAATCCATCTCCTTGGCCACCTCTCTTTGCTTGCAGAAATGGGATGTTTGTAACAAGGTTATGATCTATTACACCTGGACCTGGACCTTGCCAGAGCCTGAATGAAAACTGAAATGTGTGAGAGAAGGGCTGAGAGAGCAAAGGCTGGAATTGGAACTGTGTGTTTGCAACCAGGAGAGAAGGACACGTGCGCAGGAGCTATGGCTTAAACTCTTGAGGAAGCAGGATGGAAGGAAAGATAAGAAAGTAGCTATGTCTCAGGATTAAGCCAGTAGAGGCTAGTAGAATGAATTATGGCCACATGTGGACGTAACTGCCCCTTCTCTCGGGGCCCAAGCGCACTTTCCTTGGTATCAACTGGGGGGAATTGGAGGGCAGGTTCTGCAAATCCCCATTTCTGGCTCACCCCTGATTTCACTGCATTTTCAGAAAATGCCAGCCCGTGTCTTACGCTTAGTTTCTGCAAAGTAAGTGGAGGATCCTGCTCCTTCTAGGCTGGGGCCCCTGGCCTCCCTTTTGCCTGCCCTTCTCTCTCTCTTCACCAAACGACCCAAGATTAAGAATCGTAATGAAACAATGAGCTAGTTAATAAGACCTGATGGGATTGATTACTGAGAATGATAACACATTCTCACACACACCCCAAGCCCATTTCGTCCAAAGGTCCCAAAAGCACGTCAGCAATATATTAATTAATTGACTAAGCCCAGTTAACTTCCTCACAAGCACTGCAAGGGGAGACTGCGCGACGGTTTTGGACTGCAGTGGAGCTCAGGCTCTGGGGACGATGGCCGGCTGCTGCGGTGATGGGAAAGCAGTGCAGGGGGAATCCACACCTGCAAGACCAGCTCAACCTGCTCAGGCCTTGCAGGCTTGCTTTGGGACTCGGCCTGCACCCAGAGCAGCCGAGTGCAGGAAGCCGAGTGGAGCCAATAAGGGCACCTCTTTGCCTCTGGGGATTATTTCCGCTGTGGCCGGACTCATCATCTGTGCCAGGAGAGGGTATGGAGTGGGGGAACTGAACGTTGTGTGCACGTATGTGTGAGTGTATTGGGGGTGGGAGATCTTTGGCTCAATGCAACAATCCCACATCTTCACCATCTGACCGGCACCTCTCCAGGACACAACTGTGCCAGGGCGGCCGCAGGGCTGTGCCAGCGCTTGGAGCATGCAGCTGTCACCTCCAGCTCAGCCTTGGATGTGGCGGAAATGGGGCTGGGGTGCATGTAATCAGATTGATTTCCCAGTGTAATCTCGCGGGGCTTAGACATAACTCAGGGAAACTGGGCATCTTGTCATGTGGGAATGCCCCACACTAGCGGCTTTGGGTTCCAGGTGCAAGAAGAGCGGTACAGAGACTTCTTCCGGGTGGAGTTGGCCAGAGGTATCAAAGCTAGTTGTGTCTCCCCTTCTGATGCTACAGGCATGGAGAGCACGATTCCTAGGCAGGCCTTCTTCAGAATGGCACAGTCCCTTCAGAACGGTGGGTGCTCTGGTCAGAGATGGGGGTGCAGAACGATGGGCTGGCTGTCCACTGTTGGAAGGAGGGTGCTGGGCAGAGTGGATTTCTGGTCTGATCCAGGAGCAGAGGGCAATTGGTGACTACAAGAGGGATCCACAGCAGCCTGCTGAGATCTCCTTGTTGTGTTTCAATGTTTGTCCAGGGGTGTTTTAACTGACACAGGGATTGGTGCCATGGGTTAATTAAATGTGTGGTGTGGGGCTGACCTGAGTCTGATCTAGCGGGCTCTCCCTAGGCCCTCTCAGACATTCGGCCCTCACTAACTCCCCCCCCCCTTTCCAGGGCATAGAATTGTAGACTTGGAAGGGACCCCAAGGGTCATCTAGTCCGAAGAGGGGCAGCTGGCTGGCTGGCTGGCACCCCAAACAGGAGCATTCCTCGCTGCATTCCACATTTTTATGATTTCTAAATGCAGGGGCAGAAGTATTGTGCTGGGAGGAAGCCTTGAAGGACCTCTGAACCCCTCTAACTAGTTTCTTTCTCCCTGCTGCTCACCTTTCTGCCCAATAAACTGCCCTTGGATGTTTGGGGGCCCTTCTGCCTTCCACCCCACCCTGATCCAGCCTTGCCCCCCTCCAGCAAAGTTCTCTTAATGAACTCAAAAGGTGCTAAGTCCTTTTAAGAGCTGGTCACGTGGCCACCTCCCCCCCCCCCCCCCGGCCATCCAGCTCTTGGCCTTAGTCCCCCCCCCATCTCCCCAATCCTTTGCCCCCCCTCCAGTAAGCTGACACAGCGTCTCTAAGTGTTATCAGCTTTGGTGTCTAATAGGCTTAGTCAAGTTTAAAACTGTCATTTGAGTGAACTAAACCCCTTTGATACCCCTGCCTTGCACCTCTTTAGCCAATTTGGCTTCAATTAGGGTAATTGGGAAACGAGGAAAGAAGTGTAGCATTAATATTTTAAAGTGATGAAGTGATTACAGGACCCGGCCTAGGAAGGAAATCAATTTGCTATCTGCGTCTTGGGAAGGCAATTATCATCATTGGGCAAATAATCGCCCTCCGGCTTCTTCCTCCTCTCTGCTCAACACCCTCCTTTGACGACACCTTAAGGAGGTTAGGTGGGGGGGTAAGGAGGGGGAGCCTGGCAAGGTGTGGAAAAACTAAATCCTCACACCGCTCAGGCTGGCAGAGGGGAGCTGGGTTAGCCGCTTTCCTTCCTGCCAGAAACGGAGCCCTGAGATCCGTGGCTCCAGGACAGTTACCTTTACCCTGAGATCAACCACTGTGCTTTCTGGTCCCAATCCGCAGCAGATCCACCCCCAGGTGAAATTTGAGCAGCATTGCACCAGGGGCATTGTGAAGCACCTCACAGGCCCTGCACCTCGGCAGAGGGCTTGCCTCACTTCCCCAGAGCTTCCTAGTGGTGCTAGCAAAGTCAGGTGCTAGTCCTCATGATTCTGAATGGGCAGGAACCTGGAAAGCCATCTTACATCCAGCCAGACTATTCATCTGTTTCCCCCAGTATGGTCCAGTCTTCAATCTTTTCAGAACCACAACCCACTTTTAACCAAAACATGCCTGGGGGAGGACATTTCTTCCTCTTTCGCCATGTATTTGGAACCCACCTTGGGTCAGGCTGTGGATGTGCCTGCTTTGGTCAGGGGAAAGGCAGTGCTGCCCAGGAGACCAGCATTTTCTGCAGGGCAACTTGCAAGCATCTTTCCGCTCATCCTTCCGTCTCCAGGGACACCAAGGACAGCTCCTTCCTCTCTTTTTTAACTGACTCTCAGGTTTACAATCTAAGAAGAATGACTCCAAAGTAGGTTGGCAGGGAAGAGGAAATGTGTGAACTCAGGTTTAAGTTCTTAGTTACAAGTTATTCTAATAACTTTATATCGCCTTGCAGAAAAAGTATATTGGCCAAAATTGCATCTGAAAACATTTATATATTGGGGGAAAAATTTTAGGAGGACTTTACAAATTAATGAATCTCAAACCAATGCAGAAACATGGAAAAATGAATTTTAAGACTGGGAAAATGAGAATCGGAGAGAAATCTTCCCTGGTCATCCTGCACATGTTGTTGGCTCCCATCACCCCCCACCCTGGTAAATGGTGTCAGCCTTATGCTGAAAGACTTGGCCCCGGGGGCTCTCAAGTCCCCTCACCCCCAGAACAAGGAGGAATCATCTAGCTTGGATGGGAGTCTCTCTTTGTTGTGACGTTAAATGCTTCCCTTTGAAAATAAAATAAAACAACGATTATTTTTAAAAGAACTTTTCTTCTTTAAAAATTGTTTTGCACGTGCATGTGTTGCAGTTGGTGAATACTAATGGCTCATTTGCTCTCTTTCTCAGCTTTGCGGGTGGGCTGCTTATTACGCCTAAATAGTTGATTTAATTGAAATGTCATTTAATTAATGAAATGAATTTAAAGGAGCCCGACTCCACTTGGGACAGATGGTGGAAGCTCAGGGGTGGTAAAATCAAGACCAAATTGCCTTCTGGTTGAAAGAATGCCAGCGTTGCACTTCTAGGGATGACAGCCTCCGTTGCTGGCTAAGTCGGGGGGGGGGGCGCTGTGCAAACTCAAAAGCACTCTGTTCCCCAGCTGGACATTAGAGGGAAAGCCTGCTGGTCCCAGCAAGAACAGGGAGTGGGAGAAGGAGGTGCAATGAGCGGCATTAGAAGTGATGCAGGGTTCTCCTGCACATTTTAAATCAGAACCTATTGGATCAGGCCAAAGGCCCATGGAGTCCAGCACCCTGTTCCCACACTGGCCAAGCAGATGCCGCAATGGGACCCCCACAAGTAGGGGGCATCTAGTCCAACCCACTGCAATGCAATGCAAAGCATCCCTGACAGATGGCCCCCCAACCTCTGCTTACCTCAAATATAAAATCAATATATAGTATATATTTCCATTGAGAGAGAGCTGTTGGAGAATCCAAACTAAGCCTTCGTTATTTGAGGGGGGAGTTGTTTTTTTGGAAAAGCTATTTGTGCACAGAAACACGAAGGCACACGGCAGAGGAGCATCTTCTCGCGATACAAAAACGTTTGAATCTTTTAATCCTCCACAGGCCAAACAGCAGTGCCATTGCTGGATTTTGCTCTTCCCACCAAAGAAAACCTGAGTTTATGTGGGTTGTGCTTCCCTTAAAATCCATTTGAGAAACCAGCCTCTGGAAGACTTGCAGGAGACAGAGTGTGACCAATTTGTGTACCTCTGTCATATCAGTAAAGAAGGACACAAAAACAGTTTTAAAATAGGCCACAAGCTTGGTGGTTACAGATGTAAATGAGTTTAGTGTTGGGCAAATGGACCTCCACACCACTAAGGAGGCAGAGGGAAGCAGAGGCTACTATTCTCCCTCTGCCAAAGACCAGGAACGAACCCAATGCCATATCCGCCAGAGTTGTGGGCAAAACCCTCAGACAGGCCCAATTCGCCTGAGGGGACAAATTCCTCCCTGGACCCAAAAGTGGCAGCCATGAAACCCATCGCAAGGTCCCTCCAGGAACAGCACAGAGCAGTATTAAGGTGTTCAGCTGACAGCCGTTGATTGGTCCCAGGTGGCAGGTGGGCAGATTTGAATCCTGCTGGCGGGCGGTAAAGACTGGAGCCCGAGACCAAGCCATGGTGGGACAGGAGATGGCGCTGGGATGTTGCCAGGCTGCAAGCATCACGTCACCAGGAAGTGGTCAGAGGATATTCGGGGGGGGGGGGGGCATTTCTCAGACCAAAGGGAACCTGCGAAGCTACCTTCTTATTTTTGCTGCGGGGTGCTGGAGGCCCTTTATGTAATCTTGCTATATTTACAGTGCTGCACTGAAATGGTGCCTTTTGCATGCGACTATATTTGCTCTTGTGTTGTTTTGCTGCCTTCATTTCATAATAATTAAATTGTTTTTGCAAATGTGTTCGTGTTTTCTTTGCTGTAAGCCGCTTTGAGCATGGTGTGTGTGTGTGTGAAAAAGGCACAGAAATACAACGAACACAATGTAACTATGTTTTAAATCCTTTGCTCACAGTTTATACAAAATAGAACATTTCAAAGCTTACATTCTAAAAAGCAATCATGTTATGAGTTCCGTCAGATTCTTTACTTCCCCAGTCTAGAACAAGGCTGGGAAATCTCAGAGCCACCCCCCCTGGCCCCCAGAAGCCTGCACGGAAGAGATTTTGGCCCTCACACTGAAAAAGGTCACTGGGAAACTGCATAAAAACTTGTGTATCATTCGGAGGAATTTGCACTAGAACACTCGTGAATTTTCATGATGAAATGGCAATAATTGCAAACTGATGTAGAAATTTGAAGAACCGAACCTAAGACTGGGAAAAGTGAGAAAGCGAGAGAAGCCCAAACTAACTCAGCTGCCCCCCCCTAGTCAACATCTGTTAGTCATGGCAGGTGAATGGCAGAGCAAGGTGGGTGGGAAGTGTAGTTTGTTAATGGTCCTGCAAATGGTAGCTCAGGGCCCAGGGGTCTTTGGGGGAAGCCATGTACTTTCAAGGTGCTTCAAATGTCTGCTGTGGATGTGACCCCTCTCTCTCTCTCTCCTGAGGGAGAAAACGTGGGGCAGACCCTGGCTTGTGGGCTTCCCACAGATGCATGTTTGAGAGCAGGATACCGGCCTCTCCCCCAGCCGGGCTCTTCGCAATGGTCAAAGTATCTCAGGACATTTTGGAGGCGGAGGCCGTGGTTGCCATGCCTGGTGTCAAATGCAAAGAGGTGCTTTCCAGATAAGGGACTCAAATCCAAGGGCCACCATAGTTTCTCCATCCTGGCCACACACAGCCAGGCATCAGGCAAGCTGCCCAGGTTGGGGGGGTGTCAGAGGGAGGCCCACCATAAGGCCTGGTCACTTGCATTTCGGAGGACGAAACTGGGGCGGAGGGGGAGGCCTGGGGGGCCTGATCCTGCCAGAGGCTTCTCTCCTGCTGCATGTCTTCCTTCAAGCAGTGTCTCCCTGCACTTCCAGACACATTAGGGCTGATGAAGCTGCTGCTCGATTAGGGTTCATGCGTGGCCTTACGCCACAAGCCACATTCAGCTTTGCACCTGACCCCCCAAAGCGTCCTGGTGGTGCTTCCAGGCCTGCCATGCCAGTTCACACATCCCTTGGCTGCAGAGCAAGGAGCCCAAGTTAGGAAGTTGCCCCCCTCCCCCCCCCCCGGCCCTGGGATCCATCCCTTCAGCCTGCTGCCCAAAGACAAAGGCCATTGTTTCCGCCCCCCATTTCTGTGGTGCCCCTTCTTTTCTTCCCTCTGGGTCTAATCATTCTTTCCCTCTCCTGTAATGAGGGGATTACGAGGGGAAACTGCAGCAGGGTGCTTTTGTGCGGAAGACAATCCAAGTGGGGAGGGGGCGGGCGCCGCTTGGCCCATCATTACGGTGCCTCGGTGTCCCCTCCGCACCGCCAGCCGCCCCCAGCCCAGCCCAGCCCAGTGGATGAAGCAAGGGGACACTTAGAGCAATTACTTAGCCAGAAAGTAACTGTCAATCATTCTTAAAGGGGAAGGCCTCCAATTAATAACCTCGTCCTAATCCGCTGGACTCATTTCCAATCTGCAAGGGTCCAGTGACATCTGCAAGACTAAATAAAGAATCTCCTTGGGGCTTTAGGCGAGGTGGGCTCCGTGACATCTTGGCTGCCAAGCGAGAAGATTGTGAGCGAGTTAGCCGCTTGTTTGGCTTCCTGAAGGGGACCGTCAAAGTTAAATACTTCTGAGCAAATCCAAGTAGGGCCGGGAGCAGGTAACAGAGCCTTCGTAACCATCTTTATTTTCTCTTCTTTCCTTTCGATATTATTATATCCATCGCTTGTTAATGTTGCTGCCCTGGGGGATTTTGCCGAAGATTCATACCAAATCCTGACAGAAAATTGAGACACGTAGATTGTTTTCCTCTCCGTTCCAGAGAGTGCTAGAGGTTTGCTATGACTCCCAACCCCGGGAACAGGGGCTGCAAATATAGAGGATAATTGCTTTTTTAAATTTTAACAATTTGAAAGGGAGGAAGGAGAGCATAGCAGTAAGTTGCAGAGGGGCCCAACCTTAACCCCTTGACCCCACCTAAATAAAATTGCCACTGAAATCACGGAATCCCAACATAGATGTGAATAATAATACAAATTAAGGTCATCAATAGGCAGTTCAAGCTGATCAGCTGAAGCAAGAATATAACACCCAGCCCCAGTTGACCTGATTTCTACATTCCAGGAAGTGTCTCTCTCCTTCCCACGAAGGCTGGCTTCATTGAATTCTACAGCTGGGAACTTTTATTACTTTCCTCCCCAATATTAGACCATATTAGGAGGGCATGGGGGAACCCCCCCCCCAATATTCCAGAACTGCTCCCCCTTTGCCACAAGTGGGCCCAGCAAAATGACCTTTCTGCCCCCCCCATCCCGTTTCCAGTCCCTGTAACATTTCCGGAAAGCAAAAGTGTCTTTTAAGAATAAATCAACATTCGGATAGCAACTAAATCCCCAAGAGATTGTGCGTCTCGGCGATGCTTTTCCTTTCAATCTTCGAGCTTAAGAACTTAAAGCCAAAAAGGGGGAAAAAACCTGCTGTGGATAAGGTGGAGTTGATTGTTTCAGAAAGAAAAAAGATATGAGGGGGGAAAGACATACTGAGCCTGGCTAGGACAATCAGGCAGGAAAAAGTGGATAAATAAACTGTCTATTTTTCTAACTACATAAATTTTAGCTAAGACCTTTTGTTAAGAGTTTGAAAACAAATAAATAAATCCAGCACATCTTTTGACATCCCCTCTGCCTTCTTGAGTACTGGGAAGGCCAAGAGGCTGAATTGTGGGAGGAAGTGTTGGAGAAAGAGAGCTGAAACGGACTCAGTTTCTTTTCCCAGGAAGTCACTTGTGGACGACTCCACCCAACCTGGCCTGGGCACAAATCCTGCAGGGCGGGGGGCTACAGATGGAAATGCGACAGGGTGTCAGAAGAATTTTGTTGGGGTGGGGCGGAGAAGGGAAGATGCCTAAGAGACAAACTTTCTGTTGCAGTGTGAAATTTTGTACAGGGAGGGGGAAATCCATTAATTTCAGTTTCTCAGATTTTGCGGGGGGGGGGCGGTGTTGTGTCATTTCCATTCTTAAGTTCTCCACATTTCCAGGTTGTGTCTGGGCGGAGCAAATATTTTTTCGTTTTAGGGAGTGTGACTTAGGCAGGTTTGTCTTTAAACATGAACCAAATTGGATTCCTTCCCCCTTCTACTTTTGTGTAGGGGATCCAGAGGTAGCTTGGCCTGAGGGCAGGATCCAGAGCATCGCTGAGGGTGATGGATCCAGCCCAGGGAGTGGGGAAAGGCATAGCAGACCCAACTGGGACGTCTCCTGCACAAACCACAGGGCTATACGTTTATTTTTTGCGATTATGTTTATATCCCCCCCTTCCTTCCTAAGGAGCAGGGGCGGGGGGGGGGACGACAGGCATCAGTAAGTGATCAAACAGTCTTTAAAAGAATTGCAAAAAGCAATTCTGATGCAGATGCAGATTGGGAAGATCTCTACTTCAAAGGCTTGTTGCAAGAGGAGCTGCCCAAAAGACCTTTAAGGGAAAGGGAATTCCAAAGGTCCTACATTGTGCCGAAGGAAACTCCTGAAAAGTAAATGGGACTATAGCGGGGGAGACAGCCTTTCAGGTCTCCTGATCCCACACTCAATGGGGCCTTTTACACCTTGAACTTGGCCCAGTAGGTCGCTAAGTGGCAGCTGGTGAGAGAGGCACATGCGGGTTGCACAGGAGAATTTCCTGTTGGATCAGGGCCCATGCAAATTACTCGCCACCTCCCGAATGAGGCCACAAATGCTTACGCCGCAATAAGGTGTGCAAGGCCAGTTTTGCAGGGCTCAGAAGCACAAACACGCCCCCCAGCAGCGTTCATTTCAGGCCACTTTACAAAAGCTTCCCCCTTCCCAAAATCATTTGCTGTGCAGCTGGGACCGGGGACAGTTTTCAGCCAGTGAGCCGCAATGTCATCGTAGGCAGTCTTTGGAACAGCAGGACACATGGTGCTGGGGATGGGGAGGGTCTCAGATGCAAAACTGGGTGACTCTTCTGCACAAACAGCTACATCCCAGCCGCACAAAGGTTCACCCACACACCCCATTCTCCATCCAGGCCACGAAGAGGCAGCCTCAGAGGAAGTTGCAGGGCCAGGCCAGCGAGGAGGGGGCTGGGGATAGCCCTGAATTATAGCGGGAGGCATTTGCCCCCTGGGTCTGGGGCTTCCCATCCAGATGTGGGAGTGGGAGATTCATGTCCCTACCCACACTGTGACAGGAGAAGTCCCATTGAAATCAATGCACCATTAGCCTGCTCTTCGTACGGCACAGGCGGACACAATCCTGCCCCCACTTTCTCTGTATCTCAAAACTGCAATGATTGCTACCCTCCCACAACCCTCCCTCCCTCGCTCCTTTTATACCTCGCCCTCCTATCACCATAATTAAGTTGGCTGCGGAGGTCCTGGGGGGAAACGCAGAAGGAAAAGAACAATCCACAGCATGCCATTGGGAAACTGAGGCTGGAAATCCTTAACAGCTCGTTCTGCCAGTGGGCAGAAACTCCTTTTAAAAGGAGAACATCTCTGGCTGGCTGGAACAGGACATCTGATGGCAAGTCCCGTTTGTGTTGCTATGTAACTGAAGGCTTGCAACCGTCTCCCTAACAGTTTGGGGGACATTGTTACAAGGGCACAAACTGGGGGTAGAGGCTGCTCCATTCACGTAAATGGGACATTGCCCCCCCCCTTCCCTGCCTTGCAGGCCTGTCAGCTTCCTGCTGCTCCATGGGCTCAGTGTCCCCCGTGCAGAACTCAGAAGGAGGCAGGAGAAGGGGACTCCCAGTGGGAGCTTCAATCCCTGGTGGGGCTGCGAAGGGACTCTCTGTCTGCAGCCCTGCAGCCCCTGTTGCCCCACAGAGTGAGAGGGACCCATGGCCACTTGCTCAGCTCCTCTTTGAAACAATTGCCTTATTTAAGGCCATGAGGTCTAGAATCTTTGCCTTTGGGGGCAGGACCATCCCTTGGCTTGGCAGAAGGTTACCCTAGAGGTGTGTGAGAGGGGGGGGAGGAAGTAGTGGCACGAGACAGGTCTCTCCTCGTCCGCCTGATCCAGGGATTTAGCCAGGATCAGGGCTCTTGTAGTGGAGCTTGGCAGACACAGCGTTGCGCCAACTTGGAAAGCAGCAGGCAGACCAGGAGGCTCTGACCGCGTCCACCTGCTGGCATCCCCCTTGGACCTGACATCTCAGGAAAAGGGACCAGGTCTGCCTTGCTCTCCTGCCTTCTTCATTTTCTTCACCGAAAGAGTTCAAATCTGAGGTACTAGCACCCCACCCCCTGCTTTTAAACAGCTGCAATCAACTTTTGGGAATAATTAAATTGCACTAAATTGTACCCGAGGCAATGCGCTGGTCTGGGATTCTACTCCCAAACTGTTGATATTTTATTGTTGTCAATTATTATCTGCAACAGGGGCATTTTTTTCTTTTGCCTTAGAGAGGCAGGAAAGATGGCCCTCTCCCTAGGGGACTAAGGATTCCCTTACTGCAACCCTAAAGGAGGGATGGAAAGACCCTTTCCCATTTTAAATTCAGCTTTCCACATTTTTCTTGCAAGAGAAAAAAATTACCAGTAATCCTGATGAAAATTCTCTAGCATTCTAATGCAAATTTATGCTAATAATCATATTTTGGTATGCAGTTTTTACTTAACAAACACATCTTTGAAAGAAATTTATCCTAACGTAATGTATCATTGAATGTTATTTTCATATGCATATATTCAATTTTATGCACACTTCCCTGTAATATGTTCATTTTTGGTTGGAGAACTGCATCAAAAATAGGGTGTTGCGGATCTCATACAGCTTTGAAAATTGCAAATTTGATAGAATCCTCTTTAAATGCACCAAATGCATCCTTAGCATAAAGTCATAGATGACATTTCAGGTTGGGGTCGGGATGCAGTAGGGAGACACATGCTCTAAGTTTGACCCTTAGCATCTCCAAGCACAATGAGGTTCTGTCAAACCAGAGACCTGCTGCCAGTCAGAGTTATGAGGACCAGAATCCTATTTCATTTTTAGGCGAAGAACACTAGCTCAGAGCTAGAACACTTGCTTTGCATGCAGAATGTGGCGCGCATTAATGTGTTAATTGCGATTTCTCTCAGTTTCTCATTTTCCAGTCTCAAGCTCAGTTCTCCATGTTTCCACCTCAGTTTGCAAAAATATTGTTTAAAGTGAGTCTTCATGAAAATCCATCAACATTTCATGGCAAATGCATCCTAATATGCCCATTTCTGTATGCAATTTCCCCAAGCACCCACACATATTTTTGCAAAGTTATTTCTTTTGATATAACGTGGGTTTCGTGGGTTATTTTCACTAGTTTGTGAATTTCTGAGACACACTTTTAGCTCAGTACAAACATTTTTGTACAGCTTGCTTGGCTCCTGCATTGCAAAATTCGGGTAAGTGGAAAAATTCAAATGATGGCTATGTTTTGCTTTGTGCAAAACACCAGAAAGTTCTTCTCAATGTTTAGCCTAGAAACTCGGTTTACTAAACCTCTTGGCTAATTGCAATCATTCATATACAAAGCGGACTAGCCCTTGGCGGGCCCTTTAAATTTCTGCCCTGGCTCTGCAGCCGCCATTGACCAGCCAAGGAGGAACCAAGCAACCCATCGCTCCTCTACCCATCTCTGCTATGTGACCCACTATATCTGCCCCTGAAAAGTACGCTGCTCAGAACCATCCGGAGTTCTCTGACTTTTCTGCGCAGATCGACGGGCGAGATGTTCCTCAGCAAGTGCGAGGGGGAGCTGAGCGAGCTGCCGAAGAGCGTGGACAGCGAGGGGACCACGCCGGAGAACCTGGACGAGGAGCAGCCCAAGAAGAAGCATCGCCGGAACCGAACCACCTTCACCACCTACCAGTTGCACGAGCTGGAGAGGGCCTTTGAGAAGTCTCACTACCCGGACGTCTACAGCCGCGAAGAACTGGCCATGAAAGTCAACTTGCCAGAGGTCCGGGTTCAGGTGAGCAAGAACAAGGAGGAGCAGATGGCGCTGCCCTGATGGAGTCAGACCACTGGTCCATCGACAGCAGCCTCTCTCAACCGTGGGTCTCCAGGTGTTAGGGGAACTGGGAGCTTTTAATAAGGGGGCTGGGCTGTTTCTTCCTCTTCTTCTTTGTATTTATATACCACTCTATACCCAGGGGTCTCAGAATGAAATTAAGATATAAAGCCACAAAATGCATAATAAAAATAACATCAACCCAATAGCTCCCCCCCCCAAAAAAAAACACATTTTAAAAGGGCATAGGATGTAAATCAGATCAACCAAAGGCCTGGTTAAAAAGGAACGTTTTTGCCTGGCGCCTAAAGATGTATAGTGAACTTCCCTGGGGAGAGCATTCCACAGACGGGGAGCCACTGCAGAGAAGGCCCCGCTCTTGTGTTGCCACCCTCCTGACCTCTCATGGAGAAGGCACACGAAGGAGGGCCTCGGAAGATGATCTCAGGGTCTGGGTAGGTTCATATGGGAAGAGGTGGTCCTTGAGGTGTTGTGGTCCTGAGCCATTTAAGGCTTTATTGGTCAGAACCAGCACTTTGAATTGGGCTCAGAAACTAATTGGTAGCCAGTGCAGTCAGACCAGGATCAGTGTGAGATGCTCAAACCAGGTTGCTCCGGTGAGCAACCTGGACCCTGAATTCTGCCCACTGAATTTATTGCAATTATATAGTTTTTATCAATGTTTATTTTATATATATATAGATAGATAGTTTTTCTGTTTTTAGCAATTCTTGTTTTTAAACTGTAAGCTACCTTGAGTGCCATCAGGGGGAAAGGCAGGGTGCCAATAAATATATAATAACAACAGCAACAACAACGATGATTATGCTGCTGCTGATGCACTGGATGCTTTGAGAAGGTGCTTCTCCTTTTCGCAGGTCTGGTTCCAGAATCGGAGGGCCAAGTGGCGCCGGCAAGAGAAGATGGAGGCCAACTCCATGAAGCTCCACGATGCCCCCATGCTGTCCTTCAACAGGCCCCCCATGGCCCCCAACGTGGGGCCCATCGGCAACTCCCTCCCCTTGGACCCCTGGCTGACCTCGCCCATCTCCAGCGCCACGGCCGTCCACAGCATCCCGGGCTTCATGGGCCCCACGCAAGGCCTCCAGCCGGCCTACACAGGGCACTCCTTCCTCAACAGCCCACCCGCCATGCCCCAGAGCATGCAGCCCATGGCGCCCGCCGCCTACCAGTGCGCCACCACGTTTGTGGACAAGTACCCTCTGGAGGACGTGGACCAGCGCAGCTCCAGCATCGCTTCGCTGCGGATGAAGGCCAAGGAGCACATCCAGACCATTGACAAAACGTGGCAGCCCATTTGATGGCGGGGCAGGTGACCCACCGTGCCAAACAGTGGCCAGGAAGGGGGACAGAGGAAGGAATCGACACCGCGTGGTCTCTCGCCAGGCAACTCTCAGCTTCTTCCATCGCAGCCAATGACTATGACGTGGCCTCTCAGGCACTGCAGACGGCGTTTCCGCTTCAAGCCAGCTGGGTTTACGCTGGCTAATGGGGATGGTTTCGCTGTCATAGTCGGCCGTTGCCTCGAATGAGAGAATTTAGCACCACGGACTCAAATACTGAAGCTCTTGCTCTCCCCACTTTCCCTCTGACTCTGGTTGGGGCAGTGGGATTAGGAGGAGGGAATTCCCCACAGGGAATCTTCTCCTGGCATGGGGGCGGCTCCAGTTGTTACGGGGATGAAGGACATCTCTCCACAGAAGTTTGGCAGTTTGGGCTCTGCCATTTTCCTCTTCTAGCAGATATTTGGGGGATATTCTGAGTTGTGGATTGGACTGGTTGGATTCAGTGATTCCTGCACCCCCTGGAAAGGGGATATCAAAAAACAAGAAAGCGAAGGCTGTGATGGAGATTGCAAAAACAGAACCAGATGCCCTTGGCAAGGCTGTGACATCGCACCAAGTCACTAGTCCTCATAGAGGGCAGATTCAGTCTTGGAGCAACTGATTTGTATTGATTACAGGAGAACAAAATGACTATGAACCATCCCGACTGGCACCCATCAGTCGTAAATCCCTCCAGGCCAGATGGACAGCTCCTTTGTTTCTACCCAAAGCAGCCAAAGTGGAAACACCACTTTCTGTTTACACATCCATTTTCCTTTCTCTCTGTGTGGGTTTCACTTGCTCTGCTTTTTCTTGGGTAGACATTTCTCTCTGATGTTTGTCTCAGAATTGCCACATTTGGTGTGATTTCTATGCAGCAAGTTCAGCCAACAGAATGAAGGAGGGGAAAATATTTTCTTTAATAATTTCTCACTTTCTCACTTCTTTCAATCCATCTCAGCATAGTGAGAATTCCGGTGTCTGCTCAGTCTGCTATTCAGACGCCTTTTGCTGGTCTCAATGCAGGACAGAGAGGTTTGTGCATGTGTCGAAACTCGCTTACTGTACAAAGGTACCGGGGCATCCGCTGTTCCACACATTTTGCCTTCACCCACCCCTGGGACTCTCCACCCCGCAGCGAAGAAGGGAATGGGACACTCGGGCTGCAAAATGCTCCTCACCTGCCTTCAGCAGCCGGTTGGCTCCCCAGGCGCACATTCCCAATCTGTCAATATGCAGTTAACCGCACTGGTGCTGAGTGGAGCTTGTTGCCCCAAAAGAACGGGAGCTGGGGGGCGGTGGGGGGCAGGGGTTTGGGAACTAAAGGCTGCCTCAACCCCCTCTTAATCTAAAAGGCCTCATTTCTCCTTTAAAGTGGGTTTTAGGGCTCACCCAAAAAGTTGCACTTTGCACATGCTAACTGCTCCAATCTTTGCTCTTATAGCAGCTCCCCACCCCCTTAGACTGCAGAGTATGGAGGGGGGGCCTGTAATCATCATTAGGAGTGCAATCCCACTTAACCTTTCCCCTGTTATTAATCCTAATGAAAATTGCCCCCGTTCCGCCGGAAACATTTGCGACTGAAGAAAGGGTCTACGGCTGCAGCAAAGCATTGGGGTTGCTCCAGAAGCTGGAGACGACAAACTCAGGCCCTCCCTGACCACTGGGCAGGCTGGTTGTTGCTGGGAGCAGGAAGGTTGCGGGTTCCTCATGCCTGTCAACCACCCACTTCTGCTGTTTCTCAGCCAGGGCCCTTCCAGAGTCTCCCTCTCGCATCCTCTCCCGGTCCAGCTGCCGCCTCTCACCTCGTCTCCCCTTCCACCGGGTGGGGGGGCGTCAGACCCGATTCCATATTGCACGCCTGGCTGCCCCCACAACAAAAGGGGCCTGGCCAGGGCTGCTTCTCCCAAGCCCCACCGACCCCCACGGGCCACTATTGTTGTCTTGCAACAGATGCGAGGCTCTGGGGTGCCCCACGGCGCTCGTTAGGGGGAATCTGCTCACCCATCACTCTGCCGGAGTTTCCCAGGTGGGGCAGGGAGGGCCCGTCCCTCCGCCCCAGCCGACCAGGCTGTCACACCAAGCGGGTTGAGACTTTCCTTGCAAAGGGCTCCCTCTTCCCCAGCCGCCACAATCAAAGTCTGGAGGCAGCAATCCTTCTGAATGCCAGAGGCTGGGAGAGTGCTCTGGGGCTCAGATCCTTCTGGCAGGGATCCGGCAGGGATCTGGTGGGCCACTGTGAGAGCAGGATAGTGGGCTGGATGGGCCACAGGCTCCGGTTACCTGTTCTGAAGGAGGAAGCTGCCCAGGTCCCCTGTCCCTTGTGGGGGGAGGCAGCGGCCGGCTGTGGACTTGCCCCTCGGGGCAGCCGTTGGACCTGCCTCACTCAAAGAGAGCAGCTGGATCCGGCCCAAGTCCCACCTGGACCCGCTTTGCACAGTGGCCTGACCAGGTGCCCCAATGGGAAGCAGACCAGCAGGGGATGGGGCCGGAAAGCCCTGAGGCTCTACGGGTGAGAAACAGGGCTGGGTCTGTAGCCAGTGCTTAGGGGTGGGGGGCTGCCTGGGATCCAGAGTGGCAAGGGGGGGCTAAAGATGCACACCCCCCCCCGTGAGGCGTAAAAGAGGCACAGACACGGAGAAATAGGAGGCTCTCAGCGGCTCCTAACCCTGCCAGAGGGAGACACGCTTCTTGGCCCTTCATTCTGAGAACCAGCTGCTGAAACTGTGGGGGGGGGGGGAGTTTTCCTGCTTGCTGGCTTCCCATTGGGTCATCTGGAGTTGATGGGCCCTTGCCTGAACCAGAAGTATTATTTTGATCATTTATTGAATTTATATACCGCCCTATACCCAGGGGTCTCAGGGCGGTTCACAGCATAAAATTAAGGTATAAAACCACAAAATACCTAATAAAACTAAAAACAACAACCCAATAGCCCCCCCCCCCAAAAAAAACCCACATTTTAAAAGGCATAGGATGTAAATCGGATCAACCAAAGGCCCGGTTAGAAAGGAATGTTTTTGCCTGGCGCCTGAAGGTGTGTAATGAAGGTGCCAGGCAAACTTCCCTGGGGAGAGCATTCCACAGACGGGGAGCCACTGCAGAGAAGGCCCTGCTCTCGTGTTGCCACCCTCCTGACCTCTCGAGGAGGAGAGGCCTCAGAAGATGATCTCAGGGTCCGGGTAGGGCTCTTCTTATGGACTTAATAATAATAAAGTTCTGTGACCAACCAACATATCTACTTGCAGTTGCTGCCTTCCCAGTAACACCACCGTGACAAAAATCATTTCCTCGATTTCCTGAAAGGCTGGTGGTTCTCCCTGGCCCCGTTAGATGACACGACAATTCAATGCCCTCTCCCTCCGCCCTTTGCCACACCCTGGCCAGGCTGGCCAGCAAGGTAGCTCTTCCCTTCACCGGTCGCTGTGGGATACGTGCCTGGGGAGGGGGGGGGGCAGAAGAGAGGAACACCCGCCCACCCCAGCGGCACTAATGGGGTTTGATTGCTGACAGCCAGAGCGCGCTCCCGGGTTGGGCATGAAATGGGGGTGGGAGAGCCTTTGTACATCTGGCGCCAGAGTCCAGCCTGTCAAGACCTCGTCAAAAGAGGCGGCTCGGTGGCGTGTCCCTTCAACAGCTGGCCCTTCCCCAATTAACAGCACGTTAATTAGGTCACGGGCTTTGCTTGGGCCAGGCCCAGACTCAGGAGTTTGGGAAGGAGCCTGCACTCCTTTGAGGCTGGAACCTCAGACACACCTTTTCTTTTCCCGGGAGGGGGGCAGATTGAAACAGGCTCTATAGTTCAGGGCAGGGGGGCCATTTTTCATGCAGGAGGTCCCTGGGTTCATAACCTGGCATTTCCAAAATGGGCTGGGGAAAACTAATAAATAATAATAATTTTATTTATTCATTCATACTGCTCTCATCTGGCTGGGTTTCCCCAGCCCCTCTGGGTGACTCCCAACAAAATATTACAAATTCAATCAAACATTAAAAGCTTCCCTAAACAGGGCTGCCTACAGATGTCTTCTAAAAGTCTGATAGTTGTGACCTGATTGACATCTGATTGGAGGGCATTCGACAGGGCGAGTGCCACCACCTAGCAGGTCCTAGGCAACCTCACTTCTTGCAGGGAGGGAGGCCCTCGGAGATGGACCCCGGTGTCCGGGCTGAATGATGGGGGTGGAGACGCTCCTTCAGGTATCTCGTCTGAAATCTCGGAGAGGTTGTGGCCTGTCAGTGCAGAGCAGGAATGGCCGTGTTGGGGGGGGGGGGTTAGATGAGAGAAGCAGCTCAGGGTCCCAGTGCAGCCGAGACAAGCCTATCTGAGCCTCAGCAGTTGCAACGGGTGCAAGTCTTGCCCTCGCGGGCTGAATTTCAATCACACAAGAGTTGAATGGTTCTACACACAGACACAGAAACAAGCAAGAAAGATGGAGCCCGCTGCTCAGAGCACCTTCCCATTGTGGAAAAGCAGAGGCGGATGCAGAGGTCAGCCCTGAAGGGGCCACATTACGACTGAGGTGCCCAACCGTTGCTTCTTCCACCGCACCTGACTCAGCCCATGGCAGCCAGAGGTCCTTCCGGAGACAGCTAAACCAGTCATTGCAGAAATCACACCTGTGTCCCCCCCCCCCCAATATCCCCAGCCGCATTGCAATATGCATTCAATGATTTGTAGAGAGACTTCCATAATGTCGTTTTGCTTTCTATAATTCTAAGTGATTGTACAGAACCGAAAAGTGTGCCAAATGACTTGGCAAGCAGCTATCTCTTAAAAAATAAAAAGCAGCCGGACACAAATGGGGGGAGGACACTGGATCACTCCAACTTTATCAGCAGAAAGCACAAAGCTCACAATCTCTTAAGTTCACCACGTAGAAAATCGTCAGGAGTGTTGTGCGGTTGTTTCAGGGCGATGGGTTATCTTGGCAGATTTTCCTGCTTTGGGGGGGGGGGCTGGGACTGAAGTTCAGAGCAAGAAACGAGAGTCGTACCAACTTGAGAGTTTCTGGAATTTGTCAGGGCGTCTTTCCCATCACTGCTCGCTCCCACCTCATCCCACCAGCGACACATTAAGGAAGGAGCAGCTCAGGATGGTCTGGAGAACCCATTAGCCTCACCATCAAGACTGGAGGTCGGACATGGGCTTTTATTTGCAAGTCTTGGCATTTCCCCAAGCTGCGTATGAAGAAGATGGAGAGGACACCAGGCCTTGCGCTGCTTTTCTAATGTGTTGCAAGATGTGAGCTCAGGACACAAATGCAGAGAAGGACAAGGGAAGCATTTAGGATGGTATCGCGGTGGGGGGGGGGGGTTCAAATCTGGATTGCTAGGTGCTGCTTCCCCATGGAGACCCAAACCAGAAGGCCAAGACCCCCAAAGCTCCAGAATGAAAGAGCCCACCTTTTTGTGATTACAGGTTTTCATGCACAGATCTGCATCCAGGCTGTACTGGGAAGTAGGGAAGCTGTTAACCAGCTGGTTCCTGGCATCTGCTCTGCCAAAGCTCAGAAGCAGCAACCTCTGAAACCTTTTTTGGCACAGCCTGAGATCCAACCGGGGGGCGGGGGGCTCATCAAGTCTCTCTCCACCCAAGGAATAGCCAACCGCAATTGCCAGGGAGAATATTCAGGGATGGAAGGATCGCTCTGCTCTGGAACTGATCACACATTGTGGGACCAAAGACATAAGAACGTGGTTGGAGTGTCAGATGGGGATTAATCCAGGCAACCTCTGAAGTCACAGCACCCTCTGCTGGAGTTCAGAAAGGAAACAAGGATATCTTGGGGCTTTCAGTGAACAGGCAATCAAATCACATTGGTGGCATCGCCACACATTTCCGGAATTTGGTGGCGGCGAGGAGGGAGGGGAGCCAAAGGAAGGATCTTATCGTAGGTGCGCAGAAAAAACCCCCAAAGTCTTTCCCAAGCTTCCAGGGTATTCCAGAATGTGGGCATCTTTTCTTTTGCTTGGAAGTTTAAAACGTCCGTTGCTCAGTCCTCTGTCCGTAGGGCTGTTCTCATGGCTTCTTTGGAGGCTGAAAATAAACCGAGAGAAAAGGGCGTCACGTGAGAGCAAGACAACAAGGGAGGGGAGAGCCTGTTTCAGTCCTTAAGCTCAGATCTCCCCATTCCAAGAAGACCTTGGGGGTTCCTTTAAAACCTTCCTTGAAAGTTCACATGCATGTTTGTAGGTAATTTTGTCCAATACATGCATTTTTGCCAACCGTTTCCCCTAATGCAGTCCTAGGCATTACCGTATTGGCCTGAATATAAGCCACATTTTCTCCCAAATTCCAAGTGCGGCTTAAATTTGCAACCTTACAAAAATGGGCTTTTACAATATCGCTGTAGGATTTTCTTCTACATTTGTCATTCACTGGTGTGCGTGCCAGTGGAATTTTAGGGGAGTGGCTTATATTTGGGTATTGTCTTTCTTTCTTTTATTGAATTTTAATGGTGTGGCTGTCTCATACAGAGTCAGACCCTGGTCCATAAAGCTCAGTATCTTCTGACAGCAGCTCTCCAGGAATTCAGAAAGGGCTTCTCTCCTAGCCCTCTGGATGTGGCAAATGTTCTCCCTCGGAGCCACAGATATTCCCCATAAAATATCCATTGGAATCAGAGCAAGAGATTTCACTGCCAGCCGAGAGTAGGCAAAGAGCTTAGATTTTCTGCAGTGGGGAGACTTAAAAATAGCCTCTTTCCCCACCAGGAAATCCCAGCCTCCATCTCTTGCTGGCAGCCAAGAGCTCCGCCATCCTCTAATCCACTTTGTGCAAAGGTAGAGAGATGGGCTAAGCCACATCTAAACTTAGCTGGCAGCTGGGGAGCCCATTTCCCTGTCACTAGGTAGCGGTGGAATCTGGATTTATCCTTAGAGACAGAAGCACATGCTCCCCACTGTAGAGGAGAGTCAGGGGCATATTACGCTCATCAAGCCGATCTGAGAGTAGGAAAAGTATTGCTGACATTTATTAATAAGAAATAAAAAAGAAAATTAATTCTATTGGGGTCAGAAGATTGGGAAAAGATCACCTAATCGAAAATAGATCTGTTGGGTCTCATTCTGGAGTCTTTTATGTAACTGAGAGATGGAAAATCACAAGTCATTTTTATTTCTCTTGTCTTCCTTGGGTCTTTTTCTTTTCTCTTCTCTCTTTGCTTTAGTTTTAATTCAGATTGGTTTCTCTTATTTTGTTGCATTGTGGACAGAAAGCTTTAAGGAAATCTTAATGAACGCTCCTCGGATCTTCCCTGCCTTGAGCCCCTTAAAAAGACACATGGCTTCTTGAACGATGACGGCTGAGGGCGACCTACTCGCGAGTAAAGACGGTGGTGGAAAGCTGCCTGGCGCACAGGTGGAGGTCAGCTGTCAGCCAGAGATTGCAGAACTAAGAAGACAAAAGACAAAGGAAGGGGAAGAGAGCAGAGGGAATGAAAAGCTGCAGAAGGAAGAGCGAGAGATTGCGAAAGAAGGAGGAGGCCAGGCCTTTGACTGCTTGCGCACAAGAGCAGAGCAGAGTCGGGATGCACAGGCCAAATTTCCAGGATGGTTGCTTTTCAGGTGTGTTTTTCCCTTTAATTTTTTTGGGGGGCCCCAAGAGAGTGGGGCCCAAAGCTATAGCTTGTTTAGCTTATACATAAATCTGGCCCTGGTCTGGACACACACGACAAATTTCCAGGATCATTGCTTTTCAGAGTTTGCCTAGAACAGCTTTTACGCCCTGGGAATATTTTAAACCCTTAAAGGCACGGCTGCAGCTCATCTGCCGTCATTCATCTTGCCTCTTTAAAAGGCTTTTAGGGCTGTCGTTTTTTCAAAAGGGCCAAACCCTCTCTCTCTAAGCAGCTTCCGGAATTCAAGCACGATGCAACCCCAGATATAAAATCCATAGCCATAATTGACACAATTACCTTCCCTGGAGACGGTGGATGCGACGTGAGCGGCTCGGCCGCCGAGGTCGCTGAGGACGCTGTCGACGGTCTGGTGGTGCTTCAGAAACCAGGGGCGGATGACGTTGCAGTAGAGGACCTGGGAGCCGTTCCACGAGACGGGAGCCATGCACCACAGCAGGAAGAGACACTGCGGGGCAGGGGAAAGAGGGCAGCTCAGCATCAAAAAGAAGGGCGCTGCAACAAGGGGCGGCAGCGCATCACAACCAGCCACAGGCCTGCACTTCGAGGAGCCCAGCCACATAGACACTTTCCCAGGATACTCCATTCCCATTCCCACTGCTTTACCTGAGAACGTGGGCATCTGAGATGATATTATTATTATTATTATTATTATTATTATTATTATTATTATTATTCCCTGACCACTCTGGGCAGCTTCCAACAATCCACAATCAAACATCAAACATTAAAAACTTCCCTAAACAGGGCTGCCTTCAGATGTGTGTGTGTGTCCCACCCTTAAACGGCTCAGGATTGCACCAGTGTTAGAAACCCAAATGGCACTTGTTTATATATGCATATGTCTGTACTGTATATGTGTTTGTATCTCTATCCTGCTGTTCTTAAAAAAAAAAAATCAAAGTGATGTGCAATAACCATATATAACTTTGATTTATTTTAACTTTTTTAAAGAACAGCAGGATACAGATACTTTTTAAAAATGAACGACGTTACCTTGCCGGCATAATAAAAGGGAAACCAGTAAAGGAAGGTGTCCGAGAAGAACTCCGCCACGCTGAAGAGCCCATAGACGACCCAGTAGGTCAGCCACGTCGTGTCGTCGTCCTTCGTGGAGCTCTCAATGGCTTTGATGCTGAAAAGAACGGCAAGGCTGTGAGAACGTCCCTCGTTTATGCAGCACTTTGGGTTCCCCCCAGAACCCCCCCCCCATCCCTTCTGGTCCCAACCATGTTCACCCACAAGACGCCTCTGTCGCGACCAGTGCCAGAGCACCCAGGGGGCCGGAGGGCTGGGCGACTGGGCCAAGGGGAGCCTTTCAGAGCTGGATGGTTCCTCCAGAGATGGCTTCCTTACAATCTTCTAAACATGCCCAGCTCTTCCAACGGCTCCTCTTCAGGTGAGGTTTCTAAGCCCTGCTCCTCCTCTCCTGAACACTCTCCTTTTGGGCAATGCCCTGCTGCAACGGTGGAGCCCAGATGCAGCGTAGAACAGAACACAACTAATCATCCTGGCGATCTGGACTCTCTGCTTCTATTAATTCATCTCCAGCAAGCGAGCCAAGCTGCATGTTGCCATCTCAGCCCTTCTCTGCACTGTACTTCTAAAGTAGCGTCCCACTTCAACAGTCATGGCTTCCCCAAAATAATCCAGAGAACTGGACCTTGTTAAGGATGCTGAGAGTTGTTCGGAGACCCCTTACTGCTCCTACAACTGGGAAGAGGGATGGACGGTTAAAAAACTCTGGGAATTGTAGCTCCGTGAGAAAAACTGGGGTCTCCTAGCAACTCTCAGCCCCCTTCGGCTCCGAGGATTTTCAGGGCCGCCACGACTGTTGAGGTGGTCTGGGACTGCTTTGGGTGTCAGGTGCAGGGGGGCCTCACTCTGCACCTCATTATTGGTTGCTGCTTTGGGGCAGCAGCTCTGCAGAACAGCTCCAGCGCCAGCCAGCAAAAATATGCCCAGAGAGGGAGGGAGACGAGAAGACGAGCGCCTGGCTCTCCAGATGGGTACTCACGAGACGTAAGCAGGATAGACAAAACCGATGAGATTGCAAAGCAACGAGGCGCCATAGCCAAACATCAGGTAGAGTCCCAGAAACGCAATTACACCTAAGTGGAGCAAAGACATACTCAGAGTGAGGCCTGGAAAGTTCATTTTACAAAAGGAATTCGTTCTACTCCAATAGGAATTAATTCCCCTTCATTCTTGCCTCTTTCCAAAAAGCATTTGTATTATGTTCAGTTCATGTTATGTTCAGTTATGTTCCTGAACTCTAGAAGCGTCTAATCTACCCTTTATTCACAGTTATGAGGATAATAATCTTTATTAATAATTGGGGAAGAACCACAGCTTGGTGCCAGAGCATCTGCCTTGGGCGCAGGCGGTCCTGGGTTCCGTTCTCAGCACCTCCAGGCCAAGGTGGGAGCCGCTGCCTCTGTCCCTTTCGAAAAGGGGAAGGAGGGCAACTCAACACACGCAGAAGGAAAGAAAGGAGTTTAATAAACATGCTTATGTTATGACCATTATCGTAATGTTCCGTGAAGGCCAGGAATTCTGCTGCTGCTGCTCACTTTTTCACTGGGCGACTCCAACTAAGGCAGCCCTCCATGTTTCTCTTTAAATCAGCCCCCTTTCCCTAACCAGGAGCCCTGGGCTCTTTCTTCCTCAGCTGGAGGCTCAGGGCAGGTGAAGCTCGCCTGGTCGTCAGGACCAGATGCTGCAATCAGCCGGCAAGGCACCAAAGGGCAGCAGAGGGGCTGGGGCTGCTCAACTGCTCCTCGGCTTTGGGCTTGTCTCTGGAGTGCGTTTCCTGACTGCTGGACTTTGGCTACATGGATTGACCCTCAGGCGGTGTTTCCCGACTGCTGCACTTTGGACTTGACATACAGTAGATGCCAGCAGAACTTGGTGCCAGGTAAGCTGGGGAAGATCAAGACTGCTTTGCCCTCTGCCTGTTTTAAGGTTTGCTGGGGGGCTTTCTCCTGCTGGAGAGGGTATAAGAGCCCATGTTTTGAATGCAGGTGTCCTGTTTCTTTTGATAACTAACCCACACATACATGGGTTGCAGATCTTCATTCTCCTACAAAAATTGCACCTGTTTGGCCGCCTCCCGCCTCTGTACAAGAGGCTTCTATGTTGGCAAGAATGACTAATATTAATAATAAAGCAACCATAAAACCATTTTTAGAAAGTAAACAATGAAGCTAAATAGAAGAGCAAATAAAAGCCATTCAGTTTGGGGTGGCAAGGAGCTTAAAACATTTTAAACAAGAACAAAAATCAAGGCTTCACCCTAAAGCCAGCGACTCTCCATGGCAGAAGAACAGTCAGGAACCAGCAGCTGAAATGCTGAGAATTTGTTGGTTCCTTTCACTTGCTTAGAATGTATGGGAAAAAGAGAATGCAATAAAATGGGGGGGGGGGCACACTTAGCACACCACCACCAGGGCTACATACACACTACACATTTACAGCACATCCCCCCCTTCCTCAAAGAATTGTGGGAACTGCAGTTTATCCCTCAGAAAGCTACAATTCTCAACATGCTTTTTTCAAAAAGCTCAGAGTTCCCAGGATTCTTTCTGCTGGAGGAAAGGTGCTTTAAATGTATAGCGTGTGTTTGTGTGCAGCCATAATCCACCTGACAAGGCTGTTTCCAAACCTGGGTCAGAACAGGCCACTTTCCTCCCACACTCGCAATGGCTGCAGGCTTTTGTAAATTCTCCATTTACGAAACGGCCCTGCACAAACCGCGCCGTTGCAACAGGACTCTGCTCCGTGACAAACCTGATATTCCGGTTTAAGATTATCCCGTCCCCCCCCCTAGCTGTTCCTCAGTCGTGTGCGGCAAGAACCGTTTGGGTATCTTAGCAGAGCTTGGTCAGTTTCAAACGGGGGGCTTGTGATTTTCCTTGCACCAACCTGGAGCTCAGGAAAAGTCCCTCTCCCTCAGAACCAGGGGGTGGCGTTCCTGGGCAGAGCAGTGGGTTGCCTAACCCCCAGATGGGGCCCCGATCCCTGACAGAGCAAGTGCATCTGGGGGGGGGGGTGTGCTGGATCCAGCTCTGTGGCTAAAGGCACCTGTGTCCTCAGGGACTAAAAGAAATTGAATGCATTTTTGGAAAACGTCAGATTATCCATGCACGAATTTGGACAGATCTGGGACTTCTTGGGTCAGTTTCAACAAGCGATGGTGGGTGTCCGTTTAGTGTGATGCGCCAGAAAGGGAACAGAGATGCCAACAATCACACACACTTGGCATGTATTAGACATGAAAAGGACCATTTTTATGGGTTTCTCTAGAGAAGGGAAGATTGCAAGTTGCTCTGATAAAGGGATGTGGTAATTTCAGTGTGACTTACTGCCTCATCTGCACGATATACGTTTAAAGCAGTAGCGTTTCCAAATGATTCTGGGAACTGTCGCTCCTTTAAGGGTGCTGAGAGGTCTCAGGAGACCCTGACAGAGCTAGAATTCCCAGAGTAGTTTAACAATCAAGCCCTCTTCCCGGGGAAAGGAAACAGATTCTGGGGAGGGGAATACAGAGGTCTCCAAACAACTCTCAGTAGGTCAGGGGCAGGGAAAGATCTCCCAAGATTTCTCCCACTGCATCACATGCTAAGGAGATTAACTTTGGCACGTGGAAGGAGCGAAAAGTCGCCTCTTGCCAATTTCGGGAGGATGGAGGGACTGCAAAACACCCCACAATGTCCCCATACCTGGAAGCCACACCTGAACCTCTGTGCTGAAAAGCTTTCTGTCGTAATTTGCAATTAAAGTTTCTTATCGCCTCCCGTTATTAAAGGTTAGAGGCAAGACTCCACCCGTCAGCTTATTCCCATGTATGCAATACTAACCTTGTGGAATTAATTACTGAATTTGGGAGATAGGGGACCCCAGTTTAACCCATCTGTTAAAGAGCCACCTGCAGAAAAGGGGGTGGAACATGCAATAGTGGCAAAGGAGGGCTTTGTTTGGGGGCAGAGAGGCACAGAGCAGAGCAGCCTTCTCCAGGGGCTTAAACATTCATTATTACAATATATTTCATTGCTTTATTGCCAGCCCTTTGCCCTACAGTCCTAGTGTGGGGGCAGAGATCAGGGTGTTGCATTAGGACCTGGGAGACGGGTTTAAATCCCCACTCAGCCACAAAGTTCACTGGCTGACCTTGGGCCAGTCACTACCTACTCAGAGTAGACCTACTGAGATGCAAAGACATGGCACGCTTAGGCCCACGATTCTCACACAGACACTGGCATGTTTAACAGAGGTTGCATGATTTTATTTAAAAATGCTCTATCCCAGTTCAATATCCAACTTGAACCTCAAGACAAGTTGCAGTTGAGGAATTTTCAGGTTACAGAGACTACATGCCTTCTGGGGGGGGGCTATGATAATAGTAATTAATAATAATTAATAATAATAATTTATTATTTATACCCCGCCCATCTGGCTGGGTTTCCTGACCACTCACCTAGGAGACAAACAACGTTTGGAAAGCAATGAACTTTAACAACAATGTCAGGGATTTTAAAAAGGAAGTGGGGCGGGGGGGGGGAGAGAATATTAAGTACCGTACGTACTAAAAGACAACAAGTTAAACAATATTGGAAGGACAATTGCAAACAACACTAGCAGGGTTGATTTAAACAGACTTGTAATGTTAATGAATTTTTAAAACTTTTTTAAAATATGGGGCAATTATAATAAGTGAAATGTAAATTGGAAGAGGTACAAATGCGATGATACAGAAACAATGACGAAAACCATGAAGGGGAGGGAGGGAAGTCGATTAGCTGCTATGAGCAAAGAGATAACAAAGAAGGATGTACTTAAATACTATAAAATGGACATTTAATAATAAGAAGAAGACGACAACAAGTTAACCAAGCCTTCCTTCTGATGGGGTCCCTCCCAGGCCCTTTTTTCCAAGGGGTGCTTGCTTCTGAGCATGGACAGAGTCCTCCCTCCTCCTCCCCGGAGGGATGAAGAGGGCTTGGCGAGCCTTGCGCCTCTATTACGCACGGCGCTTTCCCCCCGGGAAGTCTCCCCCGGGGCGCCCAGGCTCACCTGCGGCCAGGTAGTCCCTCTTGACGCCCGTCTGCGCCTCCAGGCGGCCCAGCAAGTCGCCCACCCAGCCCGGCCGCCGCAGGAAGGCCTGGAAGCGGAGCTGCGCGGAGCCCATCGCGGAGAGAGAGAGAGAGAGAGAGGCGCGCACCTTGGCGCACCGGAGACGCGGCTGCCCGGCCGGGGGGGGGGGGGGGACGGGGACCGGGAGGGAGGGAGGGAGGGGCGGGGGCGGGGCTGGCCGGGCCAATGGAGGGCGAGGGCGGGGCCGACAGGTGGGAGGAGGAGGCGCGCAGGGGCGCGGAAAGAGCGCAGGGGCGCAAAGCGAGCGCGCCTCTTCTTCAGCAGATCTAGGGTGACTTTTTGGGTAGAATCATCATATAGGAATAATCTGAGCGGCCCCATCCCTTGAGCTTCCTCTCTAAGGTTCTGATTTTGGTTTTTTGCGTGTTTATGTATCTTTAATCCTCCATCATAACTGAACCATCTTCGGTTTGATTTTATTCCCGTGCTGGGCAGTGGATCTAAACGTCTAAAGACATTATTTTGGCTTGAAAAGTCGATAATTGCTTTTTTTAAAAAGTTTGCGCATGGTGTTTTTCTTTTAAAAATGAATTTAGAAACAAATCTCTTTTTTGCATGGCATTTTTGTTTTTGTCTTTTAAAAATGAATTGATTTTAATTGTGTTTCCCCCCCCAAAAAAACCCACATTTTTTGCGTTTTTCTTTCTTCTGCCTCCCCTGCCGAAAGCGGGGAGGGGGACGGGGGCCTGGGTTACTTGGACCCCTCCTGCTTTCCGCCTTGAGAGGAGGGAAGGCAAGGCTCCTGAGCAGCTGCAGAGTGCATCGCTTCTCTGGGCCAAAGTTCCCTCTCCAAGCGAGGATGGCCTGTAACGCAGCACCACCTGGTGGCGTCAAAATGCAGCGCACCCTGACTCCAGCCTCAATTTAAAAGGGGAAAAAGGAAAAATACATTTGCCCCCGAGCGTGGGAAACAAGTCCTGCAAAAATGCGCAGAAATGGTTGGCACCGTTCCGGAGGGATGCACCTGCTGGCCCTGTTTGCAGAAGCGCGGGGGGGGGGGGCTGGCTTAGGTGGGCCTTTCCACCCCAAAAAGGTCACATTGCACCATCAATATTTGGGGGGGAGGGAGGCTGAGGGGGATGTGAAAAACACAAAGAGGAAGGTCTCCTTCCCAGTCACCCGTGATTCTCGTCCCCTGGCACTCCACGAATGGTGTGGCCAGCCTCCCAGGGCTGCTCCCAGGCATATATTACGTAGCAGCGGGCAAACATGTCTGAATCAAGTCTCTGTCCCTCTCAACTTCTCGTTGCTCCACTCTTCAGCTCCGCTCGCCACATCCCAGCATCACTTTTGCTATTGTTTTATTATTTTAAGTGTCCACACACACACACACACACACACACACACAAATGCAACAGTGCTTCAGCACAGATTTCTCCTAAATATACATGTTTTTGTATGGAGATTTAGGATAAATCCACTCTAAAAGGCTGGCAAATTTTCTGAATGGGCTTAATAATAATAATAATAATAATAATAATAATAATAATAATAATAAATTTGTACCCTGCCCATCTGGCTGTTTCCCCATTAATTTTCATATGCATTCCAGAGTTTTCGCAAGCAATTTTCCTCTATTTATTTTTATATCAAAGAATCAGAGTTGGAAGGGATCAATCAAGTCCAACTCTCTGCAATACAACAGAAATGCACTGGTTCCTGAATGTCTTGGGAGCCAAAGAAATCGGCTCCTGAACGATCAAAAACCAGACGTGATTGTTCCGGTTTTTGAACGTTTTTTGGAAGCCGAACACCTAGTGCGGCTTCCTGCAGCCAGTCAGAAGCCGTGCCTTGGTTTTCGAACCATTTTAGGAGTCAGACAGACCCCTGGAACGTATTAAGTTCAGGAACCAAGGTTCCACTGTCTTATTATCACTGGTATGTTCTTTTCACCAATATATGCATTTTCACACATGCTTTTCCAGCAGTAGACACATTTTTCAGGTTGGAGAACTGAAGAATTATCAGAAACTTTTTTATTTCCGTTCAAACGGGGATACTTTATGAGTCTGCGAACTTAACAGGACAGGAGAGAGAAGGTGAAAAAGGGAAAATAATAACACAAACACACGCATTTAACTCTGTAACGGCTTAAATAAAAATGACTTTTAATGCAACATTAAAAACAAATCAGCACCCAAGTGAAGGTTCTTCGGAGAAACAGTGGTGGGCCCCTCCCTCCCTCTCCCTCCCTCCCCCCTCCCCCCCAAATCAAATTATTTGTGAAAACTGTAAGATTATAAAATAAATTACATATTCTAGCTAGCAATGTAAAAGTGAGGCGGGGGCAGTGTGGCGCTTTTGTGGGATTCCTGAGATGGAAAAACAGAAGCAACTTCATAAAAACGGAGGAAGGCGTCTGTAGAAGTCAGGCTCAGCGCTTCTGACTGACGGGCAGCCGTTCTCCAGGGTTTGCAAAAGGGAGACATTCCCAGCACTGCATTTTGGATGCTCAGCTCTCAGCCAGAACAGGAAGCGTGTAGCTGCTGTTCGGCTTAATTTTTATTGTTGTTTTGTTAATAGTGCTTTACAGAAAATAGTTGTTTTACTGACGATTGGTAATTATTCTATGTGATTTACGCTGTCGTCGTGATGTTCTGTTCTTGTTTGCAAGTCACTTTGTGACTTGCGTGAGTGAAAAGCGGCCCAGAAATGGAAGGAACAGAATGAAATGGCGGGACTTTCAGGAGCGAGAGCTTTTTCCCTTACAAGAAATGCCCTCTGCGAAATTGCCAGCTGGAATATGCTATGAAACAGATCAAAACCCATTGCACATGTCTTGTTTTACTGCAAAAGTCCACCAGAAATATTTAAACCTCATGCTTGAAAGCAAGATTAAATGACACCGACTTCTCCAGAGTTTCCTTTCTGCTGAACAATCGTAGGCATATTCCACTCAAGGAGACGGGTTGATCGATTGACTGGCGATGATGGGAGGTGGGATTCCTGAATATCTGGCACTCTCAAGGTTGAAGGGGGCGATTTAGGGCACTGGGAAAAGGGAGACAGATGGCGGATTGGAAATTCTCTGGGAAACCCAGAGCCCACAGGACTAAAATGGGCAGACACAGGAAAAAGCACACTGCGCAGGCCAGAGAGGAGGAGGACTGCACTCTTTGTGGGAGGACAGTCGTGAACTGCTGGATTAGACCCAGCACCCTGTCCTCGCGATGAGAGCGCAGCTGCCACCTTCTGCTCTTGTTCTCCACTGTCCTAAGGGAAGCTGGCTCTGCCTAGGGAGGTTCCACAAGGAAACTAAGAAGAGCACGCCGGATCAGGCCCACCCAGCCCAGCCTCCTCTCTCCAGGAGAGCCCAAAAGGAGGACCCAAGTGGCAACAGCGCGCTCCCAAATTGGTGGCTCAGGGGAAGGCAGGAAGAAGCTCCATGGCAGATCCCTGGGTCCATCCAGCTCAGTTCTACACCGACTGGCATTGAGCTACAATTGAGAGAACATTGAGCTACATTGAGGCCTGTAAGGCATGTATGTTCAAATATTTCTCACTGTCCAATTTCTGTGACCCTTCACCAACCTTTCTGGTCACATCATGTAGACTGGAGAGCTGGACAGGCAGCTGTCAGGGGCAATAGTGACGAGGGGAGATGGACTCCAACGACATTTGGCCGGCCACAGATCGCGCCCACCACCCAGATCCCTGTACTAAACAGAAACAGGAGCCATTGTAGACTCTACGGACTCAAGACGCTTCAGATATACAAGGATCTTCACAGTCCAGAAAGCCGCCCACCACCACTTGTCCCATTTGCGAGGCCAGAAAGCGGCTCCGCTCCGGCATCCGAACCCCGTGGCTCTCGCTCGCCAAGACAATTCCACTGGGCTAAGCAGACGGGCCCTTGGGGAACTCTCACTGAGAGTTACTAGAGAAAGCAGAACCAATTAAAGATTTTAAGAGATTCAAATAGCAATCAACTTTTCTTTTACAAAAAGAGAGAAAGGGGAGGGGGGAAGAGAAGGATCCACATATTTCCACTTGAACAGATTCCTCCTCCTCCTTTTAAGCCAAGACATTAGTCATTTAGCTCTATTTTGACGGGAGAGTCTGCGACACCCAACTCCATTCGGGATTTTTAAACACTCAGGTTCGTCTCCTTTTAAGTCTGCGACGCCCCGTGACTTTTTTAGAGCGAAGTTGGCGCGCTGGTTTTGAAAACGAGACTCTTTGAGCTCTCTGCTGAGCGTGGCGCCCTCATCCTGCCATGTTCGAACGAGGAAATATACATTTTTTTTTCCTGCAATACTTGTAAGGGCAGTCCTCCTTTGCCAAAATCCAGAATGTTTTCCAGACAGGGGCTGTTGGATCTTCTGCTCCAACCACAGAGAAACGGCTCTGCCAGGCAGGAAAAGGAGTCTGGGCGAGTCTCAGGGGTGTCTCCCCCTCCATCTTCATTGTCGTCCCCCCCAAAAAAAATTTTCTTAGGAAGTGTCATCAAGGAGGCGGCACCATTCTAGTTTAACTCCAGAGGCCCCTCCCAGGACACAGCAAAAAAAGTTCAGAAAAGAGATCTAGTACCACGCTGAGATTCTAAGGTACAAAGTGGTGTTTGGGGGGGGGGTCTGAGCAGCATCTTGCTTTTGAGGCACTGGAAAAGAGGGCTCGGGGGGGTGTTGGGGGAGAAGGCAGCCCCCAGTTCCTGGAGCAAGACCCAGCCGAAGAGAAGGTGTGCGCTTCGGGTGCAGAGGTATGTAGTTGCCAAGTTTGAAAAAGGCAGTAATGCAAAGAGGTCCGTTCTTTCTTTAAAAAAATAATAATAATGGGAGGGGACCCCAAGAGTCATCTGCTCCAACAACCCCCCCCCCCCCCGGAAAAAAAACTAGGTCAGAGCAAAGGAGGCCTCTTTCCACCCCACCCCCTTTCCTGCCCCAAAGAGGGCATCAGAGGTGTTTGGGGGGCTGGCAGAGTGGAAAGCTCTGACCCCCTTGACGAGGGGCTAGAAAATTCCCCCGGGCAGGAGTTCGTTCCGCTGCCCTCTGCTTTAAGCTACAACGTTTTTGTATGCACCCTTTTTGAAAGACCCAAGTCGAGACAGGAGGCAAAAATTTTCATACAAATTGGGGCTTGGATTCTTGGATATTGCAGGAGGCATAAGCCCCCCCCTCCTTCCGAAATCCTAGACGCACAATTAAAAAAAACACACACGCCCTGACTCCTCCGCGGCAATCCAAAAATAAAAACTGCTCCAGTTGTGTCTGGAAAGGGGGGGCCTGGAGAATTGAAAGAGGGTGCAAAATCGTTTCTTGGGGAGTTAGCGCTGATCACCGGACACAGAGAGGGCCCTGCGGCTCAAAATCAGGAAGGAAAACCCGCCCCCCCCCCGCCCCCAAGGTACTGTGAGAAAAGTTTCTTTTCCAGAAGTGCAACAGCGAGGGAGCAGGTGGGACACGGGGCTTGTGCCTCAGTGCTCGTTGTGGCAATTGATGTTGCTGTCTGAGTGTTTCAAGTCGCTGAGCATCGCCGCGATGATGGCCTGCAGGGCTCGCCCCAGCTGATCGGCGCTGTAGGGCCTCCCCAGCGGGGGAACGTGGACGAAGGCCGAGCGGCCGTGGCTGTGGTACAGCGAGGTGTAGTAGGTGAAGTCGCAGAGGTACCTGCAAGGAGGAGAAGCAGCCGGGGATTAGAACTCAGAGCTAAACGGCAGAACGTGGCTCTCTGCAGGGACGGCTTTCTCGCTTCGCTAGCGTTAATTTGATTTACAGTGGTCCCTTAATCCGTTCCAGAAGTCCGTTCCAAAACCAAGGCGCGCTTTCCCATAGGAAGACATGCAAAACGGATTAATCCGTTCCAGACTTTTAAAAACAACCCCTAAAATAGCCATTTAACATGAATTTTACTATCTAGCGAGACCATTGATCCATAAAATGAAAGCAATGAACAATGTACTGCAGTCTCAAAACGGACGTGTTGCACTCAAAGCGGAGCACGTTCGGCTTCCAAAAAAAGTTCACAAACCGGAACACAGTGGTCCAGGTTTGCAGTGTACTGCCCTCTATTCAGAGAGCCAACATTAAGAACTCATAGTAGTAAAAACACAACAAAAAGCAGAATAAAATAATCATAATAATAGTCCCATTTCCCCACCCCCCAGCTTTAATAGGCAATAGATTATTTCATGGGTAAAGAGGACTGGTTTTGCCTAAGGACATGCAATGATGGCACCAGGTGAGCCTCTCTGGGGAGAACATCCCACAGACGGGGAGCCACCGCAGAAAAGGCCCTGTTCTCGTGTTGCCGCCCTCTGGACCTCTCAGGGAGTGGGGGGCATGGGTAAGGTAAGGTAAAGGACCCCTGGGTGGTTAAGTCCAGTCCAAGGCGACTATGGGGTTGCGGCACTGGTCTCGCTTTCAGGCCGAGGGAGCCAGCGTTTGTCCACAGACGGCTTTCCAGGTCATGTGGCCAGCAGGACTAAACCGCTTCTGGCGCAATGAGAAACTGTGACGGAAACCAGAGTGCACAGAAACGCCATTTACCTTTCCACCGCTGCGGTACCTATTTATTTACTTGCACTGGCATGCTTTTGAACTGCTAGGTTGGCAGGAGCAGGGACTGAGCAACGGGAGCTCACCCCGTTGTGGGGATTCGAACTGCCAACCTTCCAATCGGCAAGCCCAAGAGGCTCAGTGGTTGAGACCCCAGCGCCACCTGCGTCCCTGGCTGACAAGCGCAGGGTCAGCATCAGTTCGCAGGGGGAGAGGCGCTCCGTAAGACATTGAGGTCCTGATCTGCTCTAGCCTTTGCTAAACTGATTTTAATTGTTCAACTGCGGAACTCCCTGCCGCAACAGAGGAACAGAGAGACCTGCTTTTGAAAGGTTCAGGCCCTTCCCTCCACCTAGTTCTGTACCGCCTGCACTGAGGGGCAGAGGCTCTCCAGGGTTTGGGGCTCAGCCTTACCACTGAGCCAGGGGGGCTTCCTTCTGTCGCCAGCCGGGAGTCTGCCCCGCCTACCTGCCGGCATCCTTCGATATCGTCACGGCCACGTCCAGCCCCAGGGTGGAGACCCTCTTGCAGACGGCGTCCATGTCGATGACGGAGTCGATGCACTCGGGCCCCCCCTCGATGCAGCACTGGGAGCCCGGGCAGAAGCGGCAGTTGTCCAGGCCGCGGTAGCCGATGTTGTGGCCGCACTTTTCCAGCGTCACCGTGGTGGCCATGCCAGACAGGCCCACGTGCACCACCAGCTGCAAGGGGAACAGGAGCTGTGTTGCGCCAATCGCCCGTCTCTCCAGGTCGGGCGTGGAATATCCCTCCCTCCCCGCCACATCCAGAAACCCCTGGAGAACCGCTGCCAGGAAAAGGGGGTGGGTTTCTTTTACGTAACTGACAGGCAGAAAACTGGATGTCCTTTTTATTTTCTATTTTCTATTTTTGGTTTTCCTTCCCTTTGGTGTTTTCCCTCTCTCTCTCTCTCTCGCTTTCTCTCTTTGGGTTTTTATTTAGATTAGTTTCTTTTACCTTATTGTATTATGAAAAATCTTATTTAAAAGAGAGAGAGAACTGCTGCCAGGTCTGAGCTAGGTGGACCAAAGGTAAGACAGCGTCCTATATTCTTATTTAAATGGGTGTTGCGTTATGAATTACGGAATTGTAGAGCCCAGCAACCCCCTGCAATGCTGGAATCTCGGCTAAAGCATCCAGGACACTTCATGGAAACGGGAAATGGTTCCAGCACCTTCCGGAAGGGTTTGGAGAGATGTCCTGTCAGGACCCCAGAAGAGTCACTGCTGCCAGCCAGTGTGGGCCCAATGGTCTACTGCAGCGTTCTCTCCGTGGGGCAACCTTTGAAGGTGACCCGGAAACTGCAACTAATCCAGAATGCAGCAGCCAAACTGGGGACTGGGAGTGGAGACCACATAACACCGGTCCTGAAAGACCTACATTGGCTCCCAGGACGTTTCCAAGCACAATTCAAAGGGTTGGTGCTGACCTTGAAAGCCCTAAATGGCCCAGTATCCCTGATGGAGCATCTCCACCCCGGACACCGGGGTCCATCTCCCAAGGGCCTTCTGGCGGTTCCCTCCCTGTGAGGTTACAGGGAACCAGGCCCTCTGCCTTCTCGGTGGTGGCGCCTGCCACAAGATGCCAAGGAAATCAACAACTACTTGACTTTTAGAAGACATCTGGAGGCAGATTCCCTGTTTAGGGAAGTTTCTAACGACTGATGTTTTAATGTATTTTTAATCTCTTGTTGGAAGCCGCCCAGAGTGGCGTGGGGTATAAATAATAAATGATGATGATGATGATGATGATGATGACTCGATGTCAGGCAGCTTCCTGTGGGCACCCAGCTGCTGTGTCGTCGTTGTCACACACCCCCCGGCCGTTCACTCACTCACTTGCGGGCTGTGCTTCTTCCACAAGGCAGGGATGAGCCGCTCCACGGCCTGGTATTCCACTGGGATTTCGCAGACGTGGAGGTCGACGTCGTCTCCGAGGCCCAGCTTCTCCAGCTCCTGGAAAGGAGAACAACGTGCGGGGGGGGGGGAGAGATTTTTAAGCAGAGAGAAAAACAAACTCACACGAGGGACAGGGCTTGTTTGCCGACGACTCACTATCGGGAAGAAGGGGCATGGCTTAAGGAGGGTCCCAAGTGGGGAGATGAATTGGGGAGGGGGCCACCTCAAGAATGCCCTCCCCTGCCTGAAGGTCAACACAGTCCTCTCCCAAACACATTTGGAGGCTGGGACTTGAAGCCGAACACCAGAAAATTCAGGGCAGGCAAATCGGACAGGACTAAAGGACTAAACAACAACAACAAAAGACAAAGGACTTATTTGCGCAGCAGAGATAAACTATGGAACTCCCTGCTGCAGGAGGCAGGACGGCCGCCAAGCTATTTGGCTCTGAGAGAGGGCCAGCCCAGTCCATGGAGGAGGAGGGGGTCACCGACGGCCCCAACACTCCCATGGAGGCAGCAAGGCTGCTGAATCCCAGGTGATGGGAACCACGGGAGAGGGACGCGCTCTTCTGCAAAACCCTGCTTGCAAACTCCGCGTTAGGGATTCCAGTCGGCCACGGAGAGGACAGGATTACGGAACAGATTTCTGTTTAGACAAGTCTTCCCAGATGCTTAGAAAGCTGGTGGGACGTTTGATCTGTTCCTAGCCTCCGTTAACTTTTTGGGAAAGCTTTACTAAGGGATAATTATATCGTTTCAGCATTTTCATGAACCGCTTTGGTGTGTGTTTTACAAGCGGGAAATGAATTTCGTGAAATTAAATAAACTGGATCTTTGTGGGGGGGGGTGTCTCTGTTTTAAACACCAGCGCATCTGGGGTGCTTAGAGTTCAAGTAAGAACCCACAACCCCCTTTCCCCCTTTCTTTCTCTCTCTCTCTCCTTGAGGTTTGAACACTTGTCTTCCTCTCCTGTGTACTTTACTAACTCCTTGCTGAAAGATATACTGGGATTGGGTTGCTGTTTTTTCCTGCAAAATCTGGAAGGAACAACGCTTGTATTTTATTTTGTATTTGTATTTTATTTTTTAAAACCACGCGTGGATTATTAAAAGGGGGGAGAGAGAAAGAGGCCACATTCCCCGCCACCAAACATTCTTCCCCACTGCCCTGGGCGTACCTGACAAATGCAGAAAGGGGGAAACCACGTGTGTGACCGATTCCCTGACCTCTCCACAATGGGCCGCTTTGTGCGAATCTAATATCCTTATCTGGTCTGTCTAGACGTCCTGACAGTGATTGTCTAGGAGGGATGGGGAGACTTGCTGCTCTGACCTCCCTCCTCCGAGGGATTTGGAAAATGGGGGGAGCAGGAGCCCCCCAACAACTTCACAGTCCGCAGGACACACCTGGGCCCCCGGCAACCTGCTGGACCACAGGCCAACTTTTTAAATAAAAGAAAAACGGCCGGCTTGCCAAAAAGCATGTCCCTGCAAAAAAGAGCAGATTCAGCTTGGGAAAGTGAAAGCCTTTGTGCATTTTGCAAACAGCGAGCTGTGCACCTTCGCTCTGCAAAGATGCAAAAATCCACCTTCAATGGGGTAAAAGAGCCTGGAGGAGCGAGCAGGCTCTGGGCGCTTTCTAATAATTCCGTCAGCGCTGGCAAGGTTGTAAGAAGTCCTGCAATGTTCAAGACTGACACCTTTTTACACTTATTTAAAACTGAGAGCAGCAGAAATGGAAAAAATGGGAAACGGAGGGTGTGCAATTGCTATGATATAAAGATGAGTTTGGAAAGCCAGGAGGCGGGAAGTCGATAAGCTCATATGAGCAAAAAGTAGGGTGAACAATAAGAATGTGTTTTAATATTAAAAAATGGAAATGCAATAGAAATATTATATATAATAATCATAATACTGTCAAGGCAGGGCAGGGGGGCTTTGCGGATCTCCCCAAGATCCATTGAGCACTTTCAAGTTGGGACAGTTCTAGGCTGGGTTGGGGGGGTGAGACACACATTCAACCCTGGAGGGGAAGACAAAAAATAAATCCCTTAAACAGGAGAAAAGGAATTGGAGGGGGGGTCTTTCTCCCCCCCACCCCTCCGTTCTCTTTTCCTTCAAAAGCTTTCGGATGCAGGACGCCCAAGACTTATTAAAGCAGGAACCTGCTTAGCGTGCTCTCCCCCCCCCCCGAAAGCCGGGGGAGGATTTACAAAGATTGTTTAATTGATTTTTGTGTCTATTAAAATGCAGATCACACCGTCTGGAACTCAGAAACTCAGACACAGGTCTTTGTGTCCAGTCAGCTCCATGAAGTCCTGTCTGAGGCAGACACAAAGGTCCACTTTGCACGTGTTCAAAAGCCGCCTGGGGGGGTGGGCTGCCTCTCTTTTGCAGGGGCCCCTCCAGGCTGGGACGGGGGAAGAGGCAAAAGAAAGTCCCACCTCGCAGCTCAACGCAGGGGGAAACTTTCGGCTGAGATGGTGCTGGAGACCCAAGATGAAACCAGCCAGGGATTTTTCTCCATGGAGGGGTCATAAACATTTAGGGATTGAGGGGGCGTTCCATTTCTGTTTCTCATTTTCCCAGGCTTAAATTCAGCTTAAAAAACTAACCGCAAACAGCCCTCCCCAAAATGTGTCAATATTTTACTGCTGATTCCTCCAAATTACCACACTTTTCCGTGTTTATATTTTTGGGGACTCAAATTTATGAAAATGGGGGAAGATGACCCCCCCAGGTGTAAGACGACCCCTGTTTTTTAACATTATTTTAGAGTAAAAAAAACCCTAGTCTTATAAACGGAAAAGTACGGTAACATGTTTGTCTGCACCCTTTTCCCAAAGCAATTTTCCCTAACGTCGCTCATTTTTGAACGCTCTGTCTTCCGAACGAACACGTTTCACGGCAAACGATACCAAAGCATGCAACTTTTTCCTCCCCCTTAACACAGGGGGGAAGAACTGTGTTGCAAAATGTTTGAGAAGCGCACCTTTCGAAGGATGGCTGCATCCGAGTTCACCCGGGGAGCAGGAATGAGGAAGGGGCGCCTTTAAATGGGAGCTGAACCAAATTTCTCTCCCATCCAGACTTCAGATATACTACGGGGCTATTAAGGCTACCGCAGCAGAGGGGACACCCTCGCTCTTTGCATGCACACAGACGGTGACTTTTAACGCAAGCGTGTAACCAAATCCACACAAAAAAGGGAGTTTCAAAATACAGAGTCCTTATCTTTCCTTTTAACAAACATGTCCTCGTTTTGAAGGACACAGCGAGGAACTTGGCTACATTAGGACTGGTGTCCGCTACTGAAATATAAAACTTGTCTGAGTTTCCCCAAGTGCAGAGAAACTAGGCTGATAAAATTGGGCTCTGTATTTTAAAAAGACTACAGGGGAACATGGGCTAACACCTCAACTAACATCAGAAGTTGTGGCACTGAGCAGAGAAAAGAAAGTCCTCCTTTGTGCGCAGTTGAACTGTGGAACTCACTCCCACTGGAGACCATTTCCTGGGGTTCAGCGGAGCCACTTTTGCAAGCTCACGCTCTCAAATGCCAATCCGCCTCTTTAGCTGGCCCAGTAGACCTGAAGGAGCGTCTCCGCCCCGGATACCGGGGTCCCTCTCCCAAGGGCCTTCTGGTGGGTCCTTCACTGCGAGAACAGGGAACTAGGCAGAGGGCCTGAATCACCTGAAGAAGGCAGGCCTTGGGCCCTTCTGTGGAACTGCCGGCTGGCGCAACTCAGTTGGGGAAGAGCAGGCGGCTCTTAATCTGGGGGCCATGGGTTCGAGCCCCACACTGGGCAAAAGGAGGATTCCTGCAAGGCTGGGGGGCATTTAACTAGATGGCCCTCTCCAATTCTATGTTTCTAAACTAAAGATGTATTCCATTAAAGAATAATTCTAGGGTGCATGTCAAGTATGGCAAAGGCTTGATCAAGAACAACGCCCCCCAACACCGTATCGTCTTTTCTTGGTTGGCCAAGTGTGATCTCCCACCCCTTATTGTTGGAGGCAAAGTTCAGGTGTCAAAACACCTTTCCCCAGGTATTCTGCACCAGAGGCCGAGAGCCAGGATCCGTCTCACCTGCAGCCCAGGGCCTTGCCAAATACAAGAAGCTGGTTTTGAAGGAGGGGAGGGGGCGGAATGGGGGGGGAGGGAGAGAGAGATGTGAACACAGTCATGGCCCAGACATCTGGCTGGCTGTCCATTAGTCAGCTGCAATTGATTACGGGCTCAGAGTTTAATTTGAAAGCATTCGGAAAAAGGAATATTCCCAGAGCTCCTGACTTAGAAGGGGAGGGGACACAGCAACCGGGATGGAGTGGAGGGGGGGCGGGCACCAACTTCCCGTTCAGCAGATCGGCTGTGCCTTAAATTCGGAGCCAGGCTTTCAGTCGCAATTTCGCAATTTGCCTCGCTTAGAATCTCAGTTGCTACGTGGCCCAGGGGTCGAACTCAGTGCAGAAGCCAAATGTGCTTTGTTTTGAGTGTTACACGCCCAATTTGAGTGCCACACTTCCGTTTTGAGCGTTACGCTGAGGTCTGTCTGTTTTTGCTATTTATTTTGTGTTTTTGCGGCTCTTTTTGTTTTGCTTTTGCGACTGTGCGGAACCCAGTTCAGCTACTGGTTGGTTGATTGTGTGACTGCAGTACATTGTTTATTACTTTCATTTTATGGATCAATGGTCTCGTTGGATAGTAAAATTCATGTTAAATTCGTGTTTTAGGAGTTGTTTATAAAAGTCTGGAACGGATTAATCCATTTTGCATTACTTTCTATGGGACAAAGACCTTGAGAACTCGCGCCATTTACCTGAACCGCGATCCAGCTGGCATTGACCGAATGCTCCCCGAACGGGCCAAACCCTGGAACGACACAAGCAGAGGTTTCACCGACGTGGCTCTGGGCTCGCTGGCGGGTCTGAGCGTCCCCAAGCAAGGCTGACTCCCCCCTCCCACCATCCTGTCCCATTGCCATCCTCAGAACAACCCTGCCAGGGAGGCTTGGCCGAGTACCTGGCCGCCTCACAGCTGAGTGGGGATCTGAACCGGGTCTCTCCCAGGTCCGAGACCACACTGGCTACATCCCAGCATGGTTGGCAGCCTGGATCTGGGGGCTCCAAATCTTTGACGACTCCAACTCCCACCATCCTGACCGCCAAGCCGTGATGGCTGCTGGGAGGTGGAGTCCAGCAACATGGGCAGAGCCACAGCTTGTCTCCCCCCAACCATGCGCTGCCCCTCCCCATCTCTCACCCATAACTTCATACTCCAAGGAGTTCAAGGCAGTGAGCAGAGTTCTCCCCAGTCCTTGAAGGGAGGACTAGACTGAGAGAGAAGACGGTGACTGGTCCAAGGGGACCCAGCGATGGGGGTATTTGAACCCTGGTCTCCGGGGTCCTAGTGTGACACCCTAACCACTAAACCACGCTAGAATTCTCCATCCTATGCATGTCTACTCTGAAGTAAGATCCACTGGATTGTTTTTGATACTGTTGACCTCGATATTCTCCTGGGACACACCACTTTGGGAATACATTTCTTGCCACCTCCCCAGGCCCCCCAAAAACAAAACAAAAATACCCCCTCAAAACTGATTCCGAGAGATTTCAATTCCCCCCTCCCTCGTGCAAGTGATGGGGACACAAACACTGATATTTGTACCAGCAGAAGCACCTTTGTCCTGAGAGAGAGAGAAAACTCAACTTCTACGTGCTCTGGAGTGTCTTCTTTGCCAAAACAAAAACTGTTTCAAGCAGGGAGTTCTGATCAGTTGCTGAGAGCGTGGCGCTGATGACGCCCAGGCTGCAGGTTTGGTACCCATAAGGGACAGCTGCATATTCCTGCATTGCAGGGGTGGACTAGATGGTCCTCAGGGTCCCTTTCCAGCTCAGCTCTATGATTCTCTGAGTCCAAGTGGGTCCTGCCACACCGAGGGATTCACTTCTTACAAGGGGGAGAGACTTCGTCAGGCAAGGCCTTCTCCCCCCCCCCTCCAGTCTCTGCTTCTCAATTTGTATTGTATTATTTTATGCACCGTGGCTTGCCATTGTTTTATTGATTGTAGTTTAGAAATTGTTTATTGTAATTGTTAAGAGTGGATTCATGTTTACTTTTCATATGCTGATATTATGATTCTATACAATTCTAATGATTGCTGAATGTTACTTTCTTGATGTAGGTTGCTTATTTTAAAGTTAGGTTTTATTCTCACTTTTTTGTATTGCATTAGATTGTTATAAGGCATCGGTAGGCAAACTAAGGCCTGGGGGCCGGATCTGGCCCAATCACCTTCTAAACCCGGGCTGCGGAGGGTCCAGGAATCAGCGTGTTTTTACATGAGTAGAATGTGTCCTTTTATTTAAAATGCATCTCTGGGTTATTTGTGGGGCATAGGAATTCGTTCATTCCCCCCCCCCCCCATAGAGTCCGGCCCCCCACAAGGTTTGAGGGACAGTGGACTGGCCCCCTGCTGAAAAAGTTTGCTGACCCCCCCCCCCCGGTGTACATTCTTTGTTTCTTCAGCTTGTAAACCATCTTGAGTATTGCAAGATAGAAAGACGGCATACAAATTAAAAGTGATGATGATGATGATGAGTTGCAAAAGCAAGTCTTTGCCAACTCAGCAGATCAAAGAGATCAAGGCAATAAGCTGGTCTTAAGCGGCTATGGACTTTTAGATGCAGTATTTAAATTAACACCCATGCGGAGATGTTCCTGCGGACAGGGACCTGTCAGCAACTATGCTGCAGCATTCTGCACTAACTGCAGATTCTGGATCAAACCCTCCCAGAGACTGCACTGCAGTCATCGAACACGGAAGTCGGCAACTGCTGTGGTCAAGCTCTGCCAGCCCAGGCACGAGTGTCCCAGTTGCCAATCAAATCCACGCCCAAGAATGCAAACACACACCTGCTCTCTGGCTTCACAAGAGCCCTGTAAGGTAGGACAGGCAGGCAGAGACTGGCTTTCTCAGCGAACGTCTTACCCCCCGATGGAATCTGAGCTCAAGTCGATGGGGTCTGAAGTCCAGCGCTCTTTCCTCCCGACCAGATTTTTTTACTTAGTAAACATTTCCTTTGACAAAGCTGCGTTACGTAAGAATTGGCCCAAGACGCAAAGGTTACACCAGCATTCTGCTAAGAATGCCCCTTTGGCTGAGTAATGAGTAACTTTAGTTAACTAGCAACCCATAATTGTAATTATTGAATGAGAACGTCTTGGATTCTGCACCCCGGCTAATGGTTAAGTCGCCCAGGGCCTGTGAGAGGTCAGATTTTTCCTTACTGTACTGGAGGAGCTTGCTGACATGACAGTAATTTTTTATTACAAGCACAAAGTATTGGTACCTGATCATCTGGAGGCCTGTTTCTACTCACCATAGGCGAGCTGCTATTTGCAAGGCTGGTAAAACCGCACAGATAGGGCAGTAAGCTTCTGTTGACATGCATGCCTCCTTTGTGGGTGCTCATAAGTGCCAGAATTTACCTACCCCCCCCCAAGATCTTGAGTTTAGGGGAGAGCAGTGTACCCATTTACAGAAAGCATTAAATTGGGGTCTGGGCACCCTTAGGACAAAGGGATGCTAGCTATTAAGGTGAGTGCCAGTTTCCTGGAGTGAGATCTCCCAAATAAATAAAAAAACCTAGATTCAGGTAGGTAGCCGTGTTGGTCTGACGCAGTCGAAATAAATAAAGTTTAAATAATTGTCCAGTAGCACCTTAGAGGCCAACTAAGTTTGTTCTGCGAATAAGCTTTCGTGTGCATGCACACTTCTTCAGAAACTTTTAAGGCACAAGGAAGGCAATTCATATTGGCAGCCTCAGACTCATAAAAAGGGACCTGCAGGAAGTTACATGGCTCTAATCTGCCTGCCCGCCATTTCTGACCCAGAACGAGGGAGAAAGACAGCCAACTTTAACCAACATTTTCCAAGTCCAGTCACCCAAAGGTCATCCTACAGACGATCAGGGAACCTAAAAACCGGATCTATTTGTTCCAAGAAAAGCATCATCAACCTTTCCTTTCCCTTTTTCATTAAAGAAACAAGGAAGTCTGTAAATAATAACAGCTATAACTCCGGGAGCACAATTTCAGCCTGGTAATCCTACAGGTGCCGGCCTGCTACATAGCTGCAGAGTGTGTGTGTGTGTGTGTGTGTGTGTGTGTGTGCGCGCAGAGAAGACAGCCGCCCTCCCCCTTCTCCCCCCCCCCCAGACAGAGGGCTCCTTTTGTGTTCCATTCTTCCTTCCACAACCAAGGAGAGAGGCCTGCCATCAGATAAGAATTCAATAGAGTGTTTCAGAGTCCTTCTGGGTGCTTGGGCACACCAGAGGCCTCCTTGGCTAATTAGCGGGAAGCCAGCTGCTCCCAAATGCCAGATTATCTTGACAGAGAGAAAGAGAGAGAGAGAGCGCACTTGTGGACATGACGCCTGTGGCACTCAGTGCTCTCCTCTTGCGGCAAGAAAAGGAAGGTCTCCTCTGCAAAAAAAATAAAATTAAAAAATCCAATTTTACTTTCAACACGTCTGCAAGGCAGTCGTGCTCCACAGGTGTGCAAAAACAGCTTCACATGCTGGGCTGGAGATCTCAGCAATGGGGCTCCAAAGACCAGCACCTCTTTCGCTACCAGGAGCCAAGTGGGTGCGTCTCGGGTTCGAATTCAGGCCACCCCAGCTGGTCCAGAGGGTGCTGCTCTGACTCCCATGACAAGGAAGCGCAGGTGGGAAGAAGCGCGTCACTCCTCTGAGCCCCATGCCCCAGTCCAGAGGCTGTTCCCATCTCTCTGCTCACCCCCCTCCCGATACCACCCCCTTTTGTGCCTCATCCCCCCCCCCAGCCTTCTCCGGCCCCTCCTCTCTCTCAGACACAACTCTGCTGTTTCGAATAACCCACTGCAGGAAAACTCCCGGGAGCAACATTTTTGGACTCCTTTCTTGCAAGTCAACTCCGCTGGCTCCCCCCCCCAACCCGTCTTCCCCTAGGCGTGATTTCAGAGCTGGTTTTTTTTTGGGGGGGGGAGAATCTGGGAAATTAAGAGGAGGCTGTGCATCTAACCACTTGTCGGAGTTTGCATTTGATTCCAAGGTCTCCAGCTGCAGCTGCAGGGAAAAGGGAGTCCGCCCCCAGAAAGCGGAGAGGGGGGGAGTTGGCGAAGAAGCCAGCCCCCCCCATCTCAGACAAGAGACACAACAACAGACCCTGAGCCAATTTCCATGGGACTTTCCCAGGGCAAGTTAAGCTAGCCTTGAAACACAGAGCAGGACAACGGGAATCTGATTTTCTTCCAACACACAAACAGAAAAACCTGACTGTTTATATGCCACCTTAAAATGGTGTCAGTAACACTGCGCCTTTATTGTTAATAAAAATAATAATTTATGAATGTTAGCCAAGAGGACACCCCCCCCTCAATAACACACAACGAAAAGAGCTTTGCTCAACCACACATACAACATAATTTTCACACAATCGCCCTAAATTGCCCAGGGATTACTTTCACAAAAGCACAACTAGGAACCTTCTTCTCCTGTCCCCCCCCCCCCAAACCACCCTTCACGCCACTTTCCCAGAAGATCTGGTTTAAAATTTCAGTAGGTAACAATTCGAATGAGGCAATGATAAATATAGTTATTTGGGGGGGGGGGTTAAGGAGGAGGAGCTTTGGAAAGGCTGGAAGGAGAGAAGGCATTCAGGGGAAGGGTCAAAAGAAAATGAGTAAGAGGGAAGGAGAGATGATTTCAGGGAGATGATTCAGGGGAGGGGAGTTGAAAGGGCTGGAGCAGCAGCAGAAAGAAAGGGGGATGGAAAAAAAGGAAGAGTTTAATCCTAAGAGGGCTCTGTTGGGTGGGGCTGACTGTTGCTTCTGCAGTCACATAACGGGAAAGCACAGCGTTTATTTATTATTAATTTTGAGAAGAGTTAAGTTTTTGAAAAAAGGAAAAAGAGAGGAAGGATCTAAAGAGGGAGGGGCCAATTAATTAGCATTAATTAAACTTGCTTCTTCAATCACATAACGGGAAACCACACCATTTCTTTCTTTCTTTTTCCTTAATTTTGTGAAGAGTTAAGTTAAAAAAAATCAGGAAAGAGAGGAAGGCTCGAGAGAGGGAGGGGCCAATTAATTAGCATTAATTAAGCTGTTGCTTCAATCACATAACGGGAAATTTACTTATTTATTTAGAATTGTGAGAAGAGCTAAGTTTAAAAGAAAGAACAGGAAAAAGAGAGGAAGGGTCTAAAGAGGGAGGGGCCAATCATTGAGCATTAATTAAACGAGGCAAGAGTGGATTTTTTTAATTAAAAAAAAGTGGAGGAGAGGAAGAGAAACAAATGGCAAGTTAGTGACAAGTCAGAACTTTCGTTTATTGGGAAGGCGGAGGGAGGGGGAACCAAAGGCGGGGGGAACCAGAGGCGGGGGTCGCGGGAGGTGGGGGGGCACATTTCGAGGGGGGACAAAGTTCGGCCCTTAAATGCTTCCCCCCCTCAGGAATTCCCCCCCCCATAAAAACCCGAGCCCGGCCCCCTCCTCTGGCTCCAGGCCGCCCTTACCCGTCACCACCACCAGCCGCCGCGGCTTCTCCATGGCTCCTGCCCCGCCGGCCTCCCTCCTGCCCGGCCAACTTGAGGCGACTGAGCCAGCCAGCCCGCCGCGCCCCGCCCCTCCGGGCCAGGCCCCGCCCACCCCACGTGACCGCCCCCCGCCCCGCCCCCTCGCCCGGAGCCCCAAGGAGGACGCGGCGAGAGGGAAGCCTAGAGCGGCACCGGAGCGCCCTCTCGATGGTCTCCCCTCCTGCTTCCTCTTTCCGGCTTCACCATGGAGAGGGGAGGGCCAGAGCGGCTCCCAGCAACTCCCAAACATCATTCCTTTGTAAATTGATGACTTAGTGTAATTATCTTTTCATAGCTCTGAGACCCCTCTACCCTTTTTCTAGCTCTGTGGCCCCTCTGCCCCTTTCCTACCTCTGAGACGCCTCTACCCTTTTCATAGCTCTATGGCCCCTCTACCCCATTTTACCGCTGATACCCCCTCTAGAATTTTCCTAGCTCTATGGCTCCTCTACCCTTTCCTACCTCTCAGGCCTCTCTACCCTTTTCATAGCTCTGTGTTCCCATCTTCCCCCTATTCTGCCCCCTGAGACCCCTCTACCCTTTTCATAGCTCTGTGTTCCCATCTTCCCCCTATTCTGCCCCTGAGGCCCCTCTACCCTTTTCCTAGCTCTATAGCCACTCTGCCCCCCCCGAGGCCCCTCTACCCTTTTCCTAGCTCTATAGCCACTCTGCCCCCCCCCCAGGCCCCTCTACCCGTCTCCTAGCTCTATGGCCACGCTGCCCCCCCCCCCGAGGCCCCTCTACCCATCTCCTACCTCTATGGCCCCTCTGCCCCCCCGCCGAGGCCTCTCTACCCCTCTCCTAGCTCTATGGCCACTCTGCCCCCCCCAGGCCCCTCTACCCGTCTCCTAGCTCTATGGCCACTCTGCCCCCCCCCGGCCCGTCTACCCGTCTCCTAGCTCTATGGCCACGCTGCCCCCCCCCGAGGCCCCTCTACCCATCTCCTACCTCTATGGCCACGCTGCCCCCCCCCGAGGCCCCTCTACCCTTCTCCTAGCTCTATGGCCACTCTGCCCCCCCCCGAGGCCCCTCTACCCATCTCCTACCTCTATGGCCACGCTGCCCCCCCCCGAGGCCCCTCTACCCTTCTCCTAGCTCTATGGCCACTCTGCCCCCCCCCCCGAGGCCCCTCTACCCGTCTCCTAGCTCTATGGCCACGCTGCCCCCCCCCGAGGCCCCTCTACCCTTCTCCTAGCTCTATGGCCACTCTGCCCCCCCCCCGAGGCCCCTCTACCCATCTCCTACCTCTATGGCCCCTCTGCCCCCCCGCCGAGGCCTCTCTACCCCTCTCCTAGCTCTATGGCCACTCTGCCCCCCCCCCGAGGCCCCTCTACCCGTCTCCTAGCTCTATGGCCACTCTGCCCCCCCCAGGCCCCTCTACCCTTCTCCTAGCTCTATGGCCACGCTGCCCCACCCGAGGCCCCTCTACCCTTCTCCTAGCTCTATGGCCCCTCTGCCCCCCCCCCGAGTCCTCTCTACCCGTCTCCTAGCTCTATGGCCACTCTGCCCCCCCGCCGAGGCCCCTCTACCCTTCTCCTAGCTCTATGGCCACTCTGCCCCCCCCCCCGAGGCCCCTCTACCCATCTCCTACCTCTATGGCCCCTCTGCCCCCCCCGCCGAGGCCTCTCTACCCCTCTCCTAGCTCTATGGCCACTCTGCCCCCCCCCCCGAGGCCCCTCTACCCGTCTCCTAGCTCTATGGCCACTCTGCCCCCCCCAGGCCCCTCTACCCTTCTCCTAGCTCTATGGCCACGCTGCCCCACCCGAGGCCCCTCTACCCTTCTCCTAGCTCTATGGCCCCTCTGCCCCCCCCCCCGAGTCCTCTCTACCCGTCTCCTACCTCTATGGCCCCTCTGCCCCCCCCCCCGAGGCCCCTCTACCCGTCTCCTACCTCTATGGCCCCTCTGCCCCCCCCGCCGAGGCCCCTCTACCCTTCTCCTAGCTCTATGGCCACTCTGCCCCACCCGAGGCCCGTCTACCCGTCTCCTAGCTCTATGGCCCCTCTGCCCCCCCCCCCGAGTCCTCTCTACCCGTCTCCTACCTCTATGGCCCCTCTGCCCCCCCCCCGAGGCCTCTCTACCCGTCTCCTAGCTCTATGGCCCCTCTGCCCCCCCCCCGAGGCCTCTCTACCCGTCTCCTACCTCTATGGCCCCTCTGCCCCCCCCCCGAGGCCCCTCTACCCTTCTCCTAGCTCTATGGCCACTCTGCCCCCCCCCCGAGGCCCCTCTACCCGTCTCCTACCTCTATGGCCCCTCTGCCCCCCCGCCGAGGCCCCTCTACCCTTCTCCTAGCTCTATGGCCACTCTGCCCCACCCGAGGCCCGTCTACCCGTCTCCTAGCTCTATGGCCCCTCTGCCCCCCCCCGAGTCCTCTCTACCCGTCTCCTACCTCTATGGCCCCTCTGCCCCCCCCCCCGAGGCCTCTCTACCCTTCTCCTAGCTCTATGGCCACTCTGCCCCCCCCCCCCCGAGGCCCCTCTACCCGTCTCCTAGCTCTATGGCCACTCTGCCCCCCCCCGAGGCCCCTCTACCCTTCTCCTACCTCTATGGCCCCTCTGCCCCCCCCAGGCCCCTCTACCCGTCTCCTAGCTCTATGGCCACTCTGCCCCCCCCCGGCCCCTCTACCCGTCTCCTAGCTCTATAGCCCCTCTGCCCCCCCCAGGCCCTTCTACACTTTTCATAGCTCTGTGGCTGCTCTACCCCTTAGAGCTATGAAAAGTGTAGAGGGGCCTCAGAGGTAGAATGGGGTAGAAGAGGCCATAGAGCTATGAAAAGTGTAGAGGGGTCTCAGGGGGCAGAATTGGGCTGAAGGCGCCACAGAGCTATGAAAAGTGTGGAGGGGCCTCAGAGGTCGAATGGGGCAGAGGAGGCCATAGAGCTATGAAAAGTGTAGAGGGGTCTCAGGGGGCAGAATAGGGGGTGAAAGCGCCACAGAGCTATGAAAAGGGTAGAGGCGTCTCAGAGGTAGAAAACGGTAGAGAGGCCACAGAGCTATGAAAAGGGTAGAGGGGCCTCAGAGGCAGGAAGGGGATATAGCGGCCATAGAGCTAGGAAAAGGGTAGAGGGGCCCCAAGGGGGTATAGGAACCACAAAGCTATGAAAAGGGTAGAGGCGTCTCAGAGGTAGAAAAGGGTAGAGGGGCCTCAGAGGCAGGAAAGGGGTAGAGGGGCCTCAGGGGTAGAGGGGCCACAGAGCTATGAAAAGGGTAGAGGGGCCTCAGAAACAAGAAAGGTGTAGAGGGGCCACAGAGCTATGAAAAGGGTAGAGGGGCCTCAGAGGTAGAGGGACCACAGAGCTATGAAAAGGGTAGAGGGGCCTTGAGTATTGTAAGATAGAAAGGCGGTATACAAATTAAAAATGATGATGATGATGATTTTCCTGCTTTTTCTGCAGAAAACAATGGGAAGCCGCTTGCAAAAAAGCCAAAACAACTATGAAAATCACCCACACACAATGATACAGTTAGTGCATATATTTTTTCCCTTTTGCAACACACTTAAAAGTGTAATTGTGGTTTTAGTTTAAAAGTATTTAGAAAAGAAAATGAGTAGGAGCTCAGGGGGGAAAATTGCTTATTTTTATTTTAGTTGTTTTTTTATTAAAGAAACACGGCACCACAAAATAAACTGAGGCCAATATTTATTTCCTATTTGCTCCTCCTTGGCCGCCGCGCTGCATTGTGGGCAAGGCGCTCCTTTCTCCGCCGCGGGGCCTGCTGGGTAAAGCGGACCCTCCGCCCCGCGGCCTCTTTGCGACACTGTCGCGCGCGCCGCTCCCCCCGCCGCTTTACGGCCGCCTCTCCATTGGACGGGCGCTGAGGCCGAAGCCTTCGGCGGGCGGAAGCCGGAAGCGGAAGTCGACGTTGCTGGGGCGGCGGAGCTGCAGTAGAAGCAGCAGCAACGTGAGCGGGAAGGAAGATGGTGAGGCTGGGCAGAGGGGGGGGGATCTACTCGGGAGTAAGCCCGCGGGGAGGGGCTTCTCCGCTCCAGGTCAAACCAGGGGGGGCTCACACGGGGAGTGGCTATGGGGCAGGACCCATTCAGCTCAAAGGAGTGTCCTGGGAGGGGGCAACGTGGGTCCCTGGGGGGCTAGAGGAAGGCAGTGGAGCAGCCTCTCCCTCCCCACCCCAGATAAGGCAATGGGGACTCCCTCCTGCTCCCCCGCCCCCGGGAAGCTGAGTCGCTCAGGGGCAGGACCCATTCAGCTCAATGGAGTGTCCTGGGAGGGGGCTACGTGGGTCCCTGGGGGGCTAGAGGAAGGCAGTGGAGCGGCCTCTCCCTCCCCACCCCAGATAAGGCAACGGGGGCTCCCTCCTGCTCCCCCGCCCCCGGGAAGCTGAGTCGCTCAGGGGCAGGACCCATTCAGCTCAATGGAGTGTCCTGGGAGGGGGCGACGTGGGTCCCTGGGGGGCTAGAGGAAGGCAGTGGAGCGGCCTCTCCCTCCCCACCCCAGATAAGGCAATGGGGACTCCCTCCTGCTCCCCCGCCCCCGGGAAGCTGAGTCGCTCAGGGGCAGGACCCATTCAGCTCAATGGAGTGTCCTGGGAGGGGGCGACGTGGGTCCCTGGGGGGCTAGAGGAAGGCAGTGGAGCGGCCTCTCCCTCCCCACCCCAGATAAGGCAATGGGGACTCCCTCCTGCTCCCCCGCCCCCGGGAAGCTGAGTCGCTCAGGGGCAGGACCCATTCAGCTCAATGGAGTGTCCTGGGAGGGGGCGACGTGGGTCCCTGGGGGGCTAGAGGAAGGCAGTGGAGCGGCCTCTCCCTCCCCACCCCAGATAAGGCAACGGGGGCTCCCTCCTGCTCCCCCGCCCCAGGGAAGCTGAGTCGCTATGGGGCAGGACCCATTCAGCTCAATGGAGTGTCCTGGGAGGGGGCTACGTGGGTGCCTGGGGGGCGAGAGGAAGGCAATGGAGCGGCCTCTCTCCACCCGCCCCAGATAAGGCAATGGGGGCTCCCTCCTGCTCCCCCGCCCCCGGGAAGCTGAGTCGCTCAGGGGCAGGACCCATTCAGCTCAATGGAGTGTGCCCAAAGTAGGCATGTGCTTCGGATGGCAGTGCAAATGTCAACCAAGGAGGTGGGGGTTTCCCATGGGGAGGGGGCTTGGGTCAAGCAAAAGGGGTTCGCTCCTCCCCGCCTCCCAGGTAAGCCGGTTCCTTTAGGGATGAGACCCATTGAGCATTTACCAGATTGCAGCATTAGTGTGAAGCAATGAAGGGGGTGTTTGTGTGCCTCCCCCTTGGATACAGCCAAAGTGGTTCCCTCCCCACATCTTCCAGATATTCATTCAGCAGTCAGCCCCATTGATTTTACTGGGGTAAGATTGCTAGAGGAAGGCAGTGGGGCTTATTTCCCTCCCTCCAAGGTAAGGAAATGGGGGCTGCTGCGCTCCCTAGATGCCCAGTAAGCTGAGGGTTCTGTTCAGCTGGGAATCACAATTCTTCTTATTTATTGAATTTGTATACTGCCCTATACCCGGAGGTCTCAGGGCGGTTCGCGTGGGGAGAGTTGCGGCTGCCTGCTCAAGTCCTGCTGGGGGGCTTCCCTTTGGGGTGTCTGGGTGGGCAGTGTGAGGGCAGGACCCTTTGGCTTGATCCAGCAGGGCTCTGCTTAGGTTCTGAAAAGCACGGCAACAATTAAGGTTGGCTCGACTGTGAAGACTCCTTTACCTGCCAGGTGTGTTTCTCAACCTGCCCAATTTGCCCTCCTCTTGCAGCTTCCGCTCTCCTTGCTGAAGACGGCGCAGAACCACCCCATGGTGAGTCCGGGGCGCGTCTAGCCTTCAGTCCAACTGCAGAGGAGGAGGCTGACGCGCTGCTGAGCGGTACAATTTCAGACTGTGGCTGGAGGCACCTCCCATTTTATTCATTTTTAAATCCCTGCATACAGAAAACTGGCTTTCGGGGGGGAAGAGACTAATCTGGAACCAAACCAGAGACAGGGATGTGTAGCAGTTAGAGTGTTGAACTGAAACCTGGGGAACCAGGCTTCAAATCCCTCCTCTTGGACTAGCCTGCCGTGTAAAGACTATGAGTGCTGCCTTGAACTCCTGGGAGGGAAAGGTGGGGTATACAGCAGGACCTTGGTTCTCAAATGCTTTGGTTCTCAAACACACAGAAGTAAGTTTTCCAGTTTTCGATAAAAATTTAGAAGCCGAACCTCCGATGCGGCTGTCAGCTCTTGTTTCCGGGACACTTGCACCAATCAGAAGCTGCGCCTTGGTTTTTGAACAATTCAGAAGTCAAACGGACACCTGGAACGGATTAGGTTTGGCACTTTTGTTTTTGCTCTTTATTTTGCGTTTTTGTTTTCGGAAACCGTTCGGAAACCAAGGCACGGGTTCTGATTGGCGCAGGCGCCTCGGAAACAATCGTTGACATCAGATGTTTGGCTTCCGAAAAACGCTGAGGAACCGGAACACTTTTGGGGTTTTTAGGCATTTGGGAAGCAAGGTCCCACTGTCCTGGGCTTTGGGAGGGCAAAGCAAGGGCTGTGGGGGTGTCAAATGTTGCCCCAAAGGCCTCCTTTTGTGTGAGAGAGGAGGGAAATGCCTCTTTAGATCCGGGAGGTGTTTTTGGTATGCGGAGGGGGGTTGTTGCCCGACACCTGGAGGGCCCCAGGTGTTTCCCCCAATATCCTGCTGCTCTGGGTGGCCACTTCCTTCATCTAATCTCCCGCCTTCTCTTTCCAGCTGGTGGAGCTGAAGAATGGGGAGACTTACAATGGTCACCTGGTCAGCTGTGATAACTGGATGAACATCAACCTGCGCGAAGTCATCTGCACCTCCAGGGTACGTATTATTGCTGTTATCTTCAAAATGAGAGCTTCAAGTGATACTGCAAGCTCACACTTCTCCCTGTGCTTGTATACCTACTTAAGGTACATATGTAAGAGGCTCATTTATCATTTTATTTTGGGACTGATGCACTGCATGGCTTAATACTTTCCAAATGGCCATTTTATAAGGCAGTTGTGCTCTACATTGTAAATCCAGCAGAGCTAGGAGCTGCTCCTTTTGTTTTCCAATGTATTTCTTATCCATAATAATAATTTTGAGAATGACTGGCACGAGCAGATTTTTATTCCAAAAGTGTGGTGCAGAAGTTTGAGAGCAGGCAATGGATGTTATGGATAATTTTCATTTTGTGTTGCTATTTTTTAAAGTTCAATAAAGTAAGTTAAAAGCAGAAAAAACCCAGTCTGAGGGTCATCCAAACCTTTGGCGCCAGCCCATTAGGGGCCTCTTAGCACAATCCCGCCATCCCAGGGAGCGCTCTCACAGATTTGGGAAGCCCTGCTCTAACCCCTGCGCCACACTGCCTTGCAAACCAGCATCCCTTTTCGGCCTTTTGGTGGGGTGCTGTTTGCCCGCTGTCCATTAGGTGGCACTGCCTTCCAGCCCAACCTTCTGGGAGATGGGAGGGCCGGGCTCTGGCCTTGGCGAGACTTCAGTCGCAAGCAGGTGGGGGAAAACTCCTTTTATTTTTCAGCTCAGCAGGGAGGAGCCATTTTTGCACAAAACTTCTCCTCCCGAAGAGAGGGAGGTAAATGTTAGCGCAGAGCTAAGCAGGTTGGCAGAAACCACACTGGGGGCAGGATTAGAAATGGGGTTTCCCCTTAAGCTGTAAAAAGGCAGCGTTTGTGTCAGCCGGTTTTGCAACAAGAAGTAAGAAGCTTCCGAAACAAAGGGGCTGGAGGCAGCCTGCCTGCGATTGCCTCCAGTTGGGCAGGAAAACGTTCAAAGGAAGAAAGATAGGGAGAGAGCAGTCCATTGATCCCTTGGTTCTCAGACTTAATCCATTCCGGAAGTCCGTTCCAAAGCGTTCCAAAACCAAGGCGGCTTCTTTCCCATAGAAAGTAATGCAGAACGCATTAATCCGTTCCAGACTTTAAAAAACAACCCCTAAAACAGCCATTTAACGGGAATTTTACTATCTAACAAGACCATTGATCCATAAAGTGAATGCAATAATCAATGCACTGTACAATAAAATAAAAAGGACAGTATTGTAGAGGATAAAATTTTTTTAAAAAAAATTCTTACCTGCACTGATGACAGTTATTGTTTGGATGGGGGGCTTTTATCCATTTCCACAGTCACACAATCAATCAATCAGTCACAAAAACAAATGAAGCGAAAATGACTCAAAAACAAAAAGGCAAAATAAAGAGCAAAAACAAAAGCGCCAAACTTAATCCGTTCCAGAAGTCTGTGTGACTTCTGAAATGTTTGAAAACCAAGGCGTGATTGGTGCAGGCACCCTGGAAATAATAGCCGACAGCCGCATTGGTTGTTCTGCTTCCAAAAATCGCACGAGAACCAGAACACTTCCAGGTTTTTGGAGTTTGAGAACCAAGGCATTTGGGAACCAAGATATCACTGTATTATCAAACTCGCTCTTTTCATTCTATTTCTGTCTTGAGACTTCTTCTTTTTTAATCTGTTTTGGTCCTGGTTTCCCCCGTTCTTTCTTTTCTCTTGGGCAGGACGGAGACAAGTTCTGGCGGATGCCCGAGTGCTACATCCGCGGGAGCACCATCAAGTACCTTCGCATCCCGGACGAGATCATCGACATGGTCAAGGAGGAGGTGGTGTCCAAGGGGAGAGGCCGCGGCGGGATGCAGCAGCAGAAGCAGCAGAAGGGGCGCGGAGTCGGCGGCACCGGCCGGGGTGAGCCCCTCTCCGGAGCTCGGGGGGCTGCAGGGGAATCTCCCACTTCAGGGGGCTCCCGGCCTTGATATGTTGTTTATTAACATCCTTCCTAACTCGTGCGAGCAAGTTTCCCCACTTAGCAGAGGGCATTCCCCTCGTTGCAAACTCGTTTGAGTTTCTTCAGAAAAGACACAATTCAGTCTGGCTTCTTCAGATGGAAATGTGTTCTAATATTTTCCTGGTAAGTCCCCTTGAATCCCTCCTAAGAGAATAAAGACGCCACAGTCTTATTCATAAGCCAGGCATGCCCAAACTCCATACCGGGGGCCTAATCTGGCCTGCCGGTCGATTTAATCCAGCCCCTGTGGCAGACACCTGAAGGCAGCCCTGTGTTGGGAAGTTTTTAAGGTTTAATGCTGTATTGTGTTTTTAATATTCGGTTGGGAGCCGCCCAGAGTGGCTGGGTGAGTGGCAAAGGGGTTCCCCTGAGCTCAGCCCCTTCCTCTTTTCTTCTCCCCCCCCCCCCAGGTGTGTTTGGCGGCCGTGGACGAGGGGGGATCCCCGGCAGCGGCCGAGGAGGACAGCAGGAGAAGAAGCCCGGGCGCCAGGCAGCCAAGCAGTGAGGAGGCGAAGAGGGCGCCCCGGACTCAAGTGCCAGGCCAAGAAGGCTGGTCTGCCGTCCCTCTTCACCCACAAAAGAAACTCTTAGGTCCCTCTGTTTCCACGCACCTCGGGGGAGACGCAAGCCACCGGCCTCAAGTTTTTGTCTCTTTTTGCTTTTAAGTTCCAGTTATTAGAAATGAGTGTTTAAAGCGTCTCCCCCGAGCGCACACACACAGTTTAGCTCTTAATTTGAGAATCCAGGTAACCTTTTGGAGGGGCGATTCGACTTCGCCTCTTCCCCTTTTTGTTTTTTGGAATCGTTTTGGCAAGAGAAACGCCTTGCCAGCCTTTGGAACGACAGTAACGGAGAGGACGAGCGAGGCTTTCCACTCAGAGTGTCAGGATTAAACGATGTAGCTTTCTTTTTATTAGGAAATGGGACTTGTCGAAGGCAACTTCAGCTCCGGGTTCAGTTTTTGGGGAGCGGGGTTGGATGAAAAGGTATCGCCGGGCAAGGGAATTCTGCTGGTTCCACCTGGGCTCCCATCACACCTGTGGGAACATACCTCTTCAGCTGGAGTTTAGTCTTCCAGCCTCCCTCTGCTACTGTCTCTCTTGTTCAGCCTTCCCCTCAGCCCATTGCCCCCCAGGTACTTCCCAGGGATGTTTGGCGAGCAGGAGGTGATCTGCGTCCATTCATCCCCCAGGATGTTACCACACAGCCGATATTCTGGGATGCTGATGGGAACTCCATTCCAGCAACATCTGGAGGGAGTCAGGCTAATCTTTGCTTCCAAATTCTCCGCACACCCATTTCCCTCCCAGGTGGAATTTGTTGCCTCAGCCTTGGAGCTAAAGCATCCCGTTTGTGTGACCCTTCTGAGAATCTCTCGGGAGGCTGTGTCGGCCGCCTCCATAATATCACCAGCAGTTGGTCAGAGCCAGAACAAACGAGCTGCAGCCATTCTTTCATTTTCTTCTCCTTTTTTTAAAATAAAAAAACGTGCTTTATAACCCAGTTTTAAGTTTACGAGCAGAATAAACCTGGAATTGGCTGTTTGGTGTCTGTGTTTCTGCCGGAGGGGCCCCAGAGAGCTCCCGTTCCCCTTCGGTTCTCAAAACACAACTTGCAAATCTTGTTTTGCTGTTTCACGGTCTTGCAAGAGGTCCGTATCATGGCAGTGCCTGGCATGAGCTGGCAGGCTCAGGGAGCGGTCAGTCTGCTAGTGGAAGTGGCCTCTCTCGGCCCCCTCCGCCCACAGGCAGCTCCTGCCCCTGGAACACTTTGCCCTTTGCGAAATGTGGTTCTGGAAGCCGGCCGGATCCAGAGGCGGGTGTGGCGCTTGGATTCCCAGGCAAAGCTTGTTTTTGAAAGATTTCTTAAATGGATAAGGACATCCCAGGATGTTTCTGAGCACAATTCAAAGGGTCAGTGCTGACCTTGAAAGCCCCAAACAGCCCAGTATCCCTGAAGGAGCCTCTCCACTCCCATCATTCAGCCCGGACACCGGGGTCCCTCTCCTGAGGGCCGTCTGGCAGTTCCCTGCCTGCAAGAAGTGAGGTTGCAGGGAAGCAGGCAGAGGGCCTTCTCGGTGGTGGCGCCTGCCCTGTGGAACACCCTCTCATCAGATGCCAAGGAAATAAACAACTCCCCGACTTTTAGAAGACATCTGAAGGCAGCCCTGTTTAGGGAAGCTTTTAATGTTTGATGTTTTATTGCTCTATTATTATCAGTAGTAGTATTCTGTTGGGAACCACCCAGAGTGGCTGGGGAAACCCAGCCAGATGATCAGGGTATAAATAAGAAATTATTATTATTATCATTATCCAAAGAACCCTGGGGCAGCTGGCTCATCCAGGCCATCATCGTGGCCCCACAGCAGCCAGCCAGGCACCCCCAAAGCGAAGCCCCCCATGCAGGGCATCTTTCCTCATTTGCGGCAGCCAATATAGAGAATCTGCTGTGCATGCAAGGGGTCCCATCCCCTGCCTGAAACCCTGGAGAGCCTCTGCTGCCAGTCAGTGTGGACAATACTGAGCTAGATAGGCCTGGAACGTGAGGAGCTTGAGCGTTTCCTCTTCCCTCCTGAACCGTTTTCCTTTGATCTCGGGTCTTTCCTGGTTGCAAGCTGGAGGGCAGGACAGCCCTCTGCCTCTCTTCCCACTAACTCACTCGCTAGTCTCTCTGAACGCTCTTTCCCCGCAGCACTTTGTGAGCAGGCAAGACGGCCTTTTCCGTGGGGAGGGAGCGGTTGTTTCTTTCCAGCACCCATGGGAGCCAAAGTGTCTCTCTCCCCCTCCCTCTGGGAGACGCGCTTCTCCTCTTCCAGAGCCGTGAGTCACGGCAGCCCCCGCCACTCGACTCTGGAATAGCTGCGCACCAAGCGGAGCAGAAGAAATGCTTCCAGGCCTTTGCTCAGTGGATAAAAATAATCTCTTCTCTGCGCTCCCCCCACCGCTGCCTCTCCTCTATATATTCTTTTTATTAAGGTTTCCTTTTCCCCTGAGATGTCACAGTCAACGGCTTCTGAGGCCCCCTGGAAGAATCTGGGCTGGGATGCAGGGAAGGAGCCCCAATTCCCCCCCCCCCGGTTTTTTTTTGGGGGGGGGGAATAAAAAAATAAAATTAAAAATGGTGGCGGCCAAACAGTGGGAGGTGGAGAGAGAGAGAGATGTTCAGGAGTAAACAGAGAAACGGCAGCTCCTCTTCCCTTGTAGCTTTGCAGGTGTGGACTTGAACCCTCACAAGAGCCAGCAGGCTCAGTGGTCAGGGCTAGAACCACAGATCTGTCCATTTGTTAGAGACTCCTGCCCCACAGCTGTTCCTGGGTGGGGTCAAGTATAATTTGCAGACGACACCAAACTGGGAGGGGTAGCTAATGCCGCAGAAGACAGAATTGGGATTCAAAATGACTTTAACAGATTGGAGAACCGGGCTCAAGCTAACAAACTGAATTTCCATGGGGACAAGTGTCAGGTTCTGCACTTAGATGTGCAAATATAGGATGGGGGACACCTGGCTCACTAGCAGGACGTGTGAAAAGGATCTGGGGGTCTTAGTGGACCACAAGCTGAACACGAGTCCACAGTGTGATGCAGCAGCAAACAAAAGCCAATGTTATTCTTGGCTGCATCAACAGGACACTAAACATCTGGGGTCCAGATCAAGGGAAGGCCTGCTCCCTCTATTCTGCGTTGGTCAGACCACACCTGGAATCCTGTGTCCAGTTCTGGGCATCAAAATTTAAGAAGGATGTTGACAAGCTGGAAGGTGGGCAGAGAGCGGCGACCAGGAGGATAAAGGGTCTGGAAACCTGATGAGGAACAGTTGAAAGAGCTGGAGATGTTTAGCTTGAGAAAGAGGAGGCTGAGAGGAGATAGGGGAGCCATCTCAAGGCCTGCCACATGGAAGACGTCAACTTTCTAAGCGCACGAGTCGGTTTTCTCCTTCCTTGGAGGGCAGGACTCAAACCCGTGGCTTCAACTTGCAAGCGAGGAGATTCCGACTCAACATCCTTTAAGACATCTCCTGACCCTCATCGTCCCCCCAGAAAACAAGTCTGTACTAAGCTTTTCCTTCCTTGACAGCTTTTGTTCTGTTTTGTTCCTCTCCAATGTACTTTTAAAAATGAGATTCGCAGGGGCCTCCATCCCTGTGCAAAACCTGCGTGAAGCCACAGCGTCACAACCTGCGGTTGCCTAGGACACCTTCCCTGGTTTCCAAGGGCACCTGGGGGGAGCGGAGGGGGAGTGCCTGAACTGCGTGTGCTCCCCCCCCCCTTCTTTAATTGCCAGGTGCCTCTGCAGTTCTCCAGCAGGATTAGTCCAAGGCTGGCTCTGGCTGTGTCCCCAGCCGGGAAGGGCCGCTCTCCCTCGCTCCCCCCATCCTGGGACAGCGCCAAGGCAGAGAGAGGCCTGGGATGGATTAGAAAGCCCTGGAAGGCTGCTTTTAATTTCGCAGCCTCCGCCGCTGGGAAAGGGGGGGGCAACCCAAGAAGAGGGGGCCAGATCCAGGACAGGTGAGGGGGACCCAAAAGGGGGAGAGGGTCCCCCGGGTGGGGAGGCACCCAGCTGAAGGCTTTTTCAGGGGCTGCGACCAAATTCAGCAGAACCAGACACACACACAGCCCAACCACTCATGCTGGGAGCTGTAGTTTGAGGGCGCTGGGAATCAGAGCTGGCTTTGAGCGCGCAGGGACAATGCTGCCATCGTGGCGGCCGCCCAAGCCTGGCCAGGGTCTCTGCTAGGAGCCTCAAGCTGTTCTGTGTGCGAGAGTTGCCGTTGCATCAATCATTTCTAAAGCACAGCTGTTTGTCCCCCCTGGCTGCATGCAGTGTGCGACAACGAAGGCGCATGCCTCTGAGCATGCACAGAGAGCTTTCCCAAAGCACATTGCTAACAGGGGACAGACGGATTTGGTCATCTTTCATAACACGGTGTGTCCTGTGCAAGGCCAAAATTGGGTGCCCCCAAAGGGATCTTCCCAGTTATGTGCCTTGGGCCGGAGAATCACATCCAGCACCTTTGCTGACTACAAACCAAAACTTCAACCTTTCTCCAGTGAAAACAGGGACGTCCTAAGGAGAAACAGGATCAATTCAGAAACCGGGAAGGCTTTTGTAAATCCAGGACTGTCCCTGGAAAATGGGGACACCTGGAGGGTCTGACAGAGAGGACCTCTTCTGGGTTGGGGGCGTGCGGTGGAGGAAAGCCACCTTTCAGTTCACAAGCTAGGTAGATATGATGAAGAAGGAGCGTCTCATCAACACGGAAAGTCTGAACCAGTCGGTCCGGCCGCAAAACCTGTCCCGTCCCACTAATTACGGGGTTGGCGGAGTCTTCCATGGAACGTGGGCAGGGCTTTGGGAAGAGCTCAAATTAGAAGCTGGGACTCCTTGGCTCTGGCTGGGCCTCTGGGGCTGCGCTGGGCGTGCCGCCCTCCTTGTGCCCCACAGGAGGGCACCCCCTGCAAGAGACCCTCACTGGGAGGCCTGCCAGCCCCACAAGGGGGAGGGTTTCCAGTCTGGTTTGCAAGGGGCAAGGTTTGTGCGGAGGGAGAAAGGTTTTTTTCAGGAGCAAAGGAGGACCCAGAGGAGAACACCCGAGGCGCCCCGCCCAGACTCACAGCCTTGAGCAAACCTCGCCTTCATCTTTGGGGATTGGGGTTCCCTCCCTTCCCCGTTCGCTCTGCAAATTGAGAACTCCTGGGAGGCCAGCAAAGCTGCCCAAGGCGCCTGCTCACCAAACCCAAAAAGGGATCCACAACAGGCAAATTCTTTCCAGTGTATGAACCCAACGCAGGACACCTGTGACCATCCGAGTGTTGCTTCCACACATGCTGGGAGTTCAGCAACAGCGAAGGATGCAGGTTTCTCCTTCCCTCATCAAAGGAGAGGCGCCGGCTGCTTCCTTGGTCAGTCCTGTGCCCAATTCTGGGCACCACAATTTAAGGAGGATGTTGAGAAGGTGGGCAGAGGAGGGAGACCAAGATGATCCAGGGTCTGGAAACCTGATGAGGAACGGTCGAAGGAGCTGGGGATGTTTAGCCTCAGAAAGAGGGGACTGAGAGGAGATGGGATATCTCAAGGGGAAAAATAATAAGAAACCCCTTTCCAAGCCAGCTTCCCTTACCCTGGTGGCATTCACAAGTGACACGTGAAACCGCAAGGAGGGTTTGCCCTCCTCTCTCGCCCTGGGGTGGGCACAGGCCTGTTTTCCATCTGGCGCCTGGATTTTCCATCCTTCCAACCTGGGCGTGTGCTGCCTGGGATACAAGCCAGTTTCTGCTGCTGCTGCTGCTGCTGCAGACCGGCCGGCCAGCCAGCCCCACTGCGATACAATCTCTCGCCCCCACCCAGCCGGGCCGTGGGGCGTTCCTGCCCTGCTGGCAGGGGCTGAGGCTGGCAGAGGGCAGGCCGGGTCTCTTTGCTCCTGCCTGGGTGAGGAGCCCCCTGGGGTGGCAGGTGCCGTGAAAGGGCAGGACTTGGGGGCACGACTGCAGGGCCCCCACTTTTGAGAAGGGCGGACCCCCCCCCCAATGCAGCAAAGGGGTGGGGAGGCCAAAAGCTCCCCCCAGAAAAATTCCCTCTCGCAGGCCGCCAGCCCTCCTTCGCATCAGCCTTGTTTCTCCTTGGCTGCAAACGGGCTGCCCTTGCGCTCTGCTCATGCCCCGTGGAATTGTAGAGTTGGAAGGGACCCCCAAGGGACATCCAGTCCAGCCCCCTTTGCTTGCCTGCCTGAGGACAGCGAGAAACAAGCCTGAAGTATCCAAAAGGCAATGTTTGGAATGGTTGCCCTGCCCACTGCCATCACACGCCCCCTGGAAAAGCTATTGCAGTATTGTTATTATTTTAATTTTATGCCAAAAGAAAAATGCTTTTGAGGACTGCAGGGCGAGTATTTTTGGGCTGGGATCTTGCCTACTTCACAAGGTTGTTGTGGGGATTAAATGAGGAGGGGAAAAACTCACCGGGGGAAATTAAAGGAGATATAAATGCAATCAGTAATAATAATAATAATTGGCTAAGATGGAAAATTCTTTTTTTCTGGGGGTACGCAGACCCCTAAACCTTTTGTGAATCTTTTCTCCGTTTACTGGATTTATTTTCCCCGATTTGAACTATAAAATGGTGATTTTCTTAAGTCTAAATGAGAGGACCCCTTAACATTTTTTTTTAGAAAAAAAGCACTGATCTGTAATAATTTGCTAATGCCATTGCAAATTTCAGGGGGCCTTAGTGAGCCATTGGGGCTGGATGGGTTTACTCGGGAGTAGAACCCGCCTCGGATGCTCTCTAGTCTCGCAATGCAAAAGGCGGACCTGGAAACCGAAAGAGCTGGGTCTCTAAAATGAGGAAGGGGCGATGCTAAGTGGGCGGGGCTGCAGCTTCGCCTCCCCCGCGCACTTTCACTTGCACGCAGCCCGCCTCCCCCGCACCAGTCTGACGTCACTGCTGACGCGCTCCCCCACCCCCTCGCCCGTGACGCGCGCCCCGCCGCCTTAACCCCTTCCTGCCCGGCCGCCTCCCTTTGGTTGGCCATTTTTCTGGTTTCTTTAAACTGGGGAGATGAGGAATAATAAAGCCAAAACAGAACACCTCCCACCACTCCCCAGTTGAGTCGCCGGAGGATCCTTCCCTCCTCGGGCCCCCTTCCGATTTGCAATCTCCTCCACTTTCTTCTTCTTCTGTTTTAAGTTTGCAGAAGTTCAACAGGTGAAGCCTCCGCTGAGTGCTTCACCTGTTGGATTCCATCTCCTTGGTCGGTACCACCGGGTCCCCCTTTTTTTAAAAAAAAGCCCCTCATTGTGGATTCCCCCCCTTTATTATTAAAGATTTCTTGGTTTACAAAAGTATGTGCAAGGCCGGATTGAGGTTTGATGCGGCCCTCAGCTCCTGAAGGTAATGGGGCCCTTTCTATGTCCAGCTGTCCTTTGCCAACAACAAATGGCCGCTGTTTCTTTGTGTTGAATAGATGCTAGATGGTCATTGATGGACCTCATAGGCATCTAAAGCCATTTGCACATAACAAACAGGAGCCTACACAACACAAAACACTGTTGCTGCATGTAGGTTTTATTTTATTTGTTTTTTATCTTATATTTTGGAAATGTATGGCACATCCAGGTTTTTTTTTGCCTTTAAATTTTTTGGGGGCCCCAAGGGAGTGGGGCCCGAAGCTAGAGCCTGTTTGGTGCAATGTCTCTTTTTTCAAGTTGCATTTTCTACAGATCAGTTTCATTTGTTGAGACATTAGGGTTGCATTAGGAAGAAAAGGGGGAAAGAGGTGGGGGGGTGGATTTCTTTTTTAAAAAAGAAAGGCAAGAGATCTGAAGCTCTGTGTGTGTTTGCTTCCTCTCTCTGGCTCGCAAAGGGTTAAGCCCGAGCTGCACACAAGAGCCTTTTGGCTCAGAGGCCCTGGTGACCTCAATGGGGAGCCAAGGGGGGGGGGCGGCAGGCTCATAGCTAGCAGCCCACACCCCTCCCAGCTGCTCCTGCAGGCCTGCCTGCCGTCCCTCCCAGCTAGGCTGCAAATATATTTATGTGCCAAGCTGGTGATTCAGCTCCACACCAGGCCAAGATTGACAGGCACCCAAGCCGAGCTAGTTAAAAAACCTGCTGCGCCACAGAGGCCGCCCCTGGCTGGCGCTGCTTTCGATTTAAATCTCCCCCCCTGGTGTAAATTGTTTTTCTTACGCAGCAGCCCCAGCTGTCCCCAGCTCCTCTCCCCTGCCAAGTCCAGGGCCGGAGGGAAGATGCGGCAAAAAAGGAAAGAGGAAAATCTCTGTCTGACTCCCCAGGAGGGGCAGCCCACCCCCCAGAAAGGAGAGGGGAATGTGAGGGGCTCCCCCAAGGAGATGCGGGGCTGGGCTGCTAGCCTGGCAGGTTTCGGAGGGGGATCGGGTCAGCTTGGAGGGAAGGACAAGCCTAAGTCACAAGGAAGGACAAGCCTAAATTCGTAGGACAAGCCTAAGTTCGTAAGGGAGGACAAGCCTAAATTTGTAGGGAAGGACAAGCCTGTCAGCAGCTAATAGGAATAGTTTTCCTACTGCATCACGTAATTTCTCTATTTTTTAAAAATAGTCCATTTTTACCTAAGTTTTTAAGATATTACAAGCGTTACTCAAATCCTGCCAAAGTTTTTAATTGTTTACAGTGTTCTCTTAAATAAATGGTGACATTTATTCCTTCCTGGTTTCTGAATTTCCCGTTCCTTTTCGCCCTTTCGGCGTAGTCCATCATCTTCGTCAGCCATCCATCTCTGGCCAGGACTTTATCTTCTTTCCATCTCTGGGCCAGTAATAAGCAACTTTCTCGGGTTCAGGTTTGGGGGGGAATTGGGGGGTGGCTGCTGGGCCCGTTTCCCCAGAGGGTGGGGGGCAACAGGAAGCCCTTTGCCAAGAGAGGCAGGAATGGGGAGGGATCAGTCGCCAAATGTGCCCATTTCCCCTTTTCTCTCTTTCCCGCCTTCCTTTCTGCTCGGCTGCAACGGCACCAAGAATGAAAACATCCTTTCCAGGCTTCCTGACCCCGAAATGAGCTTTGCCCTGTGGCTGCCTGTGTGATTTCTCCAGCGTGGAAAAATCTTTCCCTCTATGAAGGAGCCGGATTGACGTCTAAGCTCAACAAGCTCTATTTTAGGGCCCCACTCTCTCGGCGCCCCAAAAATTTAAAAGGAAAAATACCTGGATGTACATTTCCAAAATATAAGATAAAAAACAAATGAAATAAAACCTATTTGCAGCAACCGTGTTTTGTGTCGGCTCCTACGATGTAAGTCTGGTTCGAAACAGGGACTGGCCCAAAGCGCACCTGGTGAGCTCTCTGGCTGAGTGAAGATTCAAATCACCTGGACAGTGTTTTTTTTTCCTTTTAAAATGTCTCATTTTAACGCAAGAAAACCACCATTTTATAGTACAAGTCGGGGGGAATCGAAACAGTAAATGGACCAAAGTACAAAGATTCACAAAATGTGGAGGGGTACGTGCACCCCTGCGTCGCCCCCAGAAAAGAAAGCACTGCACGTGGATTTTCTTTTTGCATCGCTGGGGGTTGGACTAGATGACTCTGGAGGTCCCTTCAGTTCTGTGATTCCGTTCTGTGATGGGAGCTGTAGCGTAAAAGGTGGCCACGGAGGAAGGGCGGCTAATCCAGCCCAGCCTGACTTCCCTTTGATCCCCTGCCTCTGCAGGGGTTTGTGGAGCACCCAGCAGGCCGCAACCCAACAGGGGCAGCTCTGATTTCCGACAGCTGCCTGTGCAAAAGCTGGCAGGCTTTTCTCGCCTGATGAATCCAGAAGGCGGGAGAGGCTGCTCTGCGCAGGGTCTCCCTCCCCTCCAAGGGGCCAAGCGCTGCACATCTGCTTTGGGTTAGCCCCTCCCCCCTCCCTGGGGAGCCCCTCCCTCTCTGCTGCAGGCCCTGATAGGCTTCCAGGAGGGGAGAAAGAGAGGCGCCGGGGGGGGGCCTATCCTGATGCTCTGAGTAACCCCTCTGTGGAGCTTTCTCTAAGGACACTGGCTTTCTCCAACTCTTCCCTGACCTTTCGCTGCCATTGTTTCTCTGCTGCGCTACCGTTTATTTCATTTTTGCACCATTTTAAGGAGGCCACTTGTTCTTTTTTACATCTCCGCTCCCTGCAAAGTGCACCGAAACACGTAAATACCGAAAGGCTGTGGCTCTTAGAGGAGTGACATTGACATTCGCGGGCCTAAGCGATCGGTGCCCATCCCTTGCATGTATAAAAGCAATTTCAGATAAATAAATACTGTATTTTTCTGTGTATAAGACCATGTAGAAGACGACCCCTTAATTTGGAGCCCCAAATTAAGAAATAAATAATTGCAACATTCCTTGTATAAGACGACCGCCAATTACAAACTTAAAAAAATTAGGGGGGTGGAATATAGTTTTATACACGGAAAAATACAGTACCTTGAAGGAAAAGGTGAGATATAGTTGTTGTCAGCACACATCTGTCTCAAGAGACAATGGAGTGCGCTTCCGAGGGTGAAGTCGAACTACTGCGTTAGCGCAAGCCTGGGTAGTGTTTCTGGGGGTCCTGGGCTGCTCAGATGGCAAGACCCTCTTCTCTGCCCCACTGATGGGGTCCAAAGGAAAGCAGAGCAAGACATTGCGCCCCAGCAGGAGTTGCTGGAAGGAGACAGACAAGGCGCCATCCAACCGCCTTAGGGACTCCTCTCCCACAGGCAAAGCGGTCTTTTCCTCCCAAGATGCCGGCTGAGGTGGGGTCGGACCTTCCTGCCTGGCGCTTCTGGAGAAGTTGGGGTGGGGGAGTCTGAGATGAGGTTTTTCCCAGGTCCAGGCCGGCTGCTGGGCGGCAGGGAAACATTTAAACAGTGTAGCATAGCATAGTATCTAAATAATTCTATTTTATTTGCAAAATACGGAAATAAACAACTACCTGACTTTTAGAAGACATCTGAAGGCAGCCCTGTTTAGGGAAGTTTTTTATGTTTGATGTTTTATCGTGTTTTTAATATTCTGTTGGGAGCCGCCCAGAGTGGCTGGGGAAACCCAGCCAGATCAGATGGGCAGGGTATAAATAAATATTATTATTATGACTATTATCTTCCAAATGAGAGCTTCAAGTGATACTGGGAGCTCACACTTCCCACTCAGCTTGTATACTTAAGGCACATATGTAAGAGGCTCGTTTATAATTTTATTTTGGAAATGATGTCCCATTGAACTGCGTTGTTTTATACTTTCCGAATGGCCATTTTATACTGCAGTTGGGCTCTACATTCTAAATCCAGCAGAGCTAGGAGCTGCTCCTTTTGTTTTCCAATGTATTTCTTATACATAATAATGATTTTGAGAACGGGTGTGGCGCGGGCAGATTTTAATTCCCCAAGTGTGGCGCAGAAGTTTGGGAGCAGGCGGAAAGGGCGCAGGGAGCCCCCTTGCAAAGTGGATTCAGCGCAATCCAGATTGCAAAGTGGATTCAAGGCAAAGTGGATCCAAGGCCCCCTCTGCGCCCCCTTCCTCTTGGCGCGCCCCCGGCGATGACATCAGCCCAAGAGGCCGCGCGCTGTTGTGCGCAGTTGTCGGCGCGGGTCGCCTGGCGACGGGGCGGGGGGCGCGCCCGGGGGAGGAGACGGGGGCGTGTCCCGGCGCCCAGCAGCCCTCCCCTTCAGACGTCATCTCCAGCCAATGGGAGGCGTCGGCGGTGAGCTCATAGCGGCCGGCGGAGGCTATATAGAGGGGGCGCGCTGGCGGGCCGGCGCATTAGAGAGAGAGGCGCGCGGGGGGAGGAGGAGGAGCGAGGCGCAGTCGGGAGCGGAGGGGGCGGGGGGAGGGTCGTGGCCGGCGTCGTCTGGGGGGCGAGCGGAGCCCCGATCTGCCAAAGCCCCCGGAGGATCCGGTTGCGCGCCAGCCCGTCGTCGAAGGGGAGGCGGGCGCGATCCTGCCTGCCTCCCTCCCTCCGCAGCCGGCGGGGGAGAGGAGGAGGAGGAGGAGGAGGATGGAAATTCCTTTCTACCATGACGACGTGTTGATCGCCTTGGCGGCCTCGTCGGCGGCGGCCCTTTCCCCCTCGGCGGCGCGCCCCGGCGGCGCCTTCCCCGACGGCTCCAGCATGATGAAGAAAGACGGGCTCTCCCTGGCGCTCGGCCCGGGCGCGGCCGGCAAGAGCCACGGCGGGCCCGGCCCCCACCCGCAGCAGCAGCAGCAGCCCCCCAGCGGCGGCCCCGACGGCGCGGCGCTGCTCAGCTCGCCGGATCTGGGCCTGCTGAAGCTGGCGTCTCCCGAGCTGGAGCGCCTGATCATCCAGTCCAACGGCTTGGTGACCACCACGCCGACCAGCGGCGGCGCCCAGTTCCACTTCCCCAAAGGCGGCGGCGGAGGAGGAGGAGCAGGAGCAGGAGGAGGAGGCGCCCCCGACGAGCAGGAGTTCGCCGCCGGCTTCGTCAAGGCGCTGGAGGACCTGCACAACCAGAACCAGCTGGGCGGCGGCGGAGGCGGGGGGGGTCCCGTCGGGGGCGAGCTGCCCTCGGCCGCCAGCCTGGCCCCGGCCTCGCAGCAGCAGCACGGCCCGCCGGAGCCCCCCATCTACGCCAACCTCAGCCCCTTCGCCGGCGCGGCCGGGGGCTACCCGGCGGACGGGAGCCCCTTTTCGCGCCTGCCCCCCCCTCCGCCGCCGCCCGCGCCGCTGAAGGACGAGCCGCAGACGGTGCCCGAGGTGGCCAGCTTCGGCGACAGCCCCCCCTTGTCGCCCATCGACATGGACACGCAGGAGCGCATCAAGGCCGAGCGCAAGCGGCTGCGCAACCGCATCGCCGCCTCCAAGTGCCGGCGGCGGAAGCTGGAGCGCATCTCGCGCCTGGAGGAGAAGGTCAAGAGTCTCAAGAGCCAGAACACCGAGCTGGCCTCGACGGCCAACCTCCTCCGCGAGCAGGTGGCGCAGCTCAAGCAGAAGGTGCTCAGCCACGTCAACAGCGGCTGCCAGCTCCTGCCCCAGGCGGCCGCCCAGCCGCCCCACCAGGTGCCGGCCTACTGAGCGCCTCGACGGGGCGCCCCGCCAGACGGGACGGGCGCAGGAGCCGGGAGGAGGAGGACGAGGCGAGGGGTGGACGGGGGGGTTGGGGGGGAGGCGGCCTCTCCTCTCCGGACCCCGCCCCCCCCCACGTCGGACAATGCAAAGGTGGATGGCTGCGGGCGCCGAAGGGGGGTCCCCCCCCTCTCCAAGACTTCCTTTGGGGCCGCGCGCGCACAGAGGACTTGAGACGTTTTTTAAAAACTTGCTGGAGGAGGAGGAGGGGCGCAGGATTTTGGGGAGGGGGCTGCTTTTGGAAGCTCCCACCCAGCGCAGCTGCCATTACCCAGTCTCACCCCCCCCCGGACTTTGCCCCTCTTCCCCCACCCCTCCAAACGCAGCGTGCCCAGATGTGACTCTGCCTTCCACTCTCGGCCCTCCATTATTTCCCCCTCCTCCTCCCCAGAGACCATGCCTTTCCTCCCGCCATATTTATGTTTAATATGCTCTCCTCTTTTCTTGCGGTTCTTTTTCGGGGGGAGGTTTGCCATTATAGCCTATCTCTTTATCTATCATCACATTCCATTGTGCAGTAAAAATCCTGTGCAGGAGTTTGGAAAAAAAAGAGAGAGACTGTTTGTTTGGCTTATTATTGTATGGGAGAGTGTGATATGGGGAGGGAGTTTGGAGCGTTTATCTTCCCTTGAGAAGCAGCCTCCCAGATGTTTCTGGCCCTCGGCTGGCGAGGCAAACATCTGGAGGGCGCCCAGTTGGCAAAGGCTGGCCTTGCAGAGTCAGTTTTATGGGGAGGCTCCTGAGCCCAAAATTGTGGGGTGCCATCGCCCTCTGGTGCCCAGGCTGGGCACTGAACCCCTTGACACAGCCTTGGGCGGGGGGAGTGTGTGTGTTTTTGGGGTGATGTTGGTTATGTGGGATAGATTTCAGGACCTCTTTCAGAAGTCTAGTTGCTCTGGGTCAGTATCATAATAATAATTTTGTTACTTATACCCTGCCCATCTGGCTAGTTTGGGGGTAGGTTTCGGCTTCAAATTCAGCTTAGCAGTAATTTTAAGGTTCTGGGGGTGGCTATTTGTTTTTCTGGCCTGCCTTCCCTGGCAAACATTAGGAAGTTTAAAGCAAAACTATTTAAAGCAACTTTATTGCAAACAATTCTGAAACCATGTAAGAAAGTTTCAAAGTAATTGTAACAAAACAACTTGGAAACATTTCAGAACATTTAGAGCACAAAAGGTCAGGGTTTGGGAGTATGGACTCCAAATTTGAGTATTTCCTAATTTGTGTCCCTTTGAAACCCATTAATTCAATTTTTGAGAACTCAAATGTTACAAATAGGTAGCATAGTGTAGTGGATAGAGTGTTGAACTACAACCTGGGAGACCAGGGTTCAAATCTTGAATGGGTGGGTGGGGTGACCTCGAGTCACTGTCTCTCCCTCCCTAAGGCTACCTCACAGGGTTGTTGTTAGGGGTAGAACGAAGAAGGCAACAATAGGCCACCTTGAGCTCTTTTGGGGAAAGACGTGATAGTCAGACAGATGGCCTGGCCTTAAAATAAGTGCATTTGGACAAAACCTGATAGCGAAAGGTTTTGATTTTGTGAGTGATTTAATTTCTTCTTTGGCGATTCCTCGTAGCCGAGTAAGATTTCATTCCATGAACACTGTTTTAACAGTGAGTCTGTGACTGGGGAGGCCAATTCTGGATCCACATGTCCTTCCACAGTAGGAACATTGGTTTCCGGGTGGGAGTTGATCCTGGTGAGGGTTTGCCAAGCATGCCTTCCTCTTAGCACGTTTCTCCCTTGCGTCCTGAGTTCGAGTGTCTCCAAAGCCCACGACCCTTTGGTGAGCCTTGCTTCTTCCAGTACACTGGGATTAGTTCGCCTGTCTTACCAAGTGACGTGTAAAGTGATATACTAGACTTGCTGGTCTAGTAGAAATCTTAAGGGTTGACTTCACCCATCTGCCGCCTCCTGGGCTTCTTGTTCAATTTCCCCTTGGCAGCTTCCGTCCTCTCAAAGGTGGAACTCAAGCCATACTGAGACCCATAGGATGCAGCGTTTGGGCAGGGAATTTAAGAAGGGGGTTTTGTGTATGAGAAGGGGGACTTTTTGTGGACTAGTGGAACATTAAAGGCTGGGGTACGGGTGGTCTCTGTCCCCCATCAGTGAGGTCAAGGGGGGGTTGTCTGGCCAACCCAGGACCCCCCTGCACACTGGACAGGCTTGCACTCCAAATTTCCTTGCTGCTACTTAAACCACCCCTCCACTTAGAGGCACGAGAATCACAATCTCGATTCTGGCGAGAGCACTATAGGACAGGGATAGGACACATGCTTTGCATGTAGAATGTCTTGGGATTGCAACTGCTGCTGTTTCCAGGTGGGAATTAAACACTTCCTGCCTGAAGCCCCAGAGAGCCGCTGTCAGCACAGACCGTCCTGAGCTCAGTGCTCTTGGCATAAGGTGACAGCTTATTTAAATCCTCCCCTCACGTCCATGAGGACTAGAATCTTTGGGGGAAATGCTGTTAATAAATAATAATAATAATTTGCACTGCAGCTGGGAACTGGTGGAGCTCAGGGGCAGAGCCTGCAGAAGAGACTCCTCTTTAAATCAGCCCTTTATTCCAAACAGAGTGGACTGGAAACTTAAATTTATTATTATTATGGAGTGCTAGCAGTTAGCTGGAGGGCCCAGCGGCTGGATGCAGTCGGAAGAGGCTCCCCCTGTTCTGCCTCGCGGGTTTGCTTTGCCCTGGGACTCGGCCAAGAGAGGCGTCCCAAACTGGGCTGTGTTTACATCTGTGTTTACTTCCCCGAGCTGAGTAATGCAGGCAGGCGTACCTTGACTCCCCACAGCTTAATAGCAGAACCAGATGTGGAGTGTTGTCCGATTGCTAGAGAATTGGGGGGCAAGGAGAGAAATATTTCACGTGCATTTGAGGCTGGGGGAGGGGAAGGGTGGGCAAAAAACTTTCCCCTTTTTCTCTCTTGGTAAGGGGGCTGTGAGCAGGGAGGGCAGCTAGCGGCGAAGACCCACAACCAAGAGAGCTGGAGCCAAATAAGTTATTTTCAGAGCAGACCCACCAAAGGCAGCCATGCCCATTAGGTTGAAACCCCGATAGCATCGCCAGAAGACAAGTGGGGCTGGGTACATGTCCCTTGGGGTCCCCTCCAGCTCTGTGATTCTCTGATTCTAGGATGCAAAATCTATTTTATTATCCTAAAAAGGAGAGGGGATGGGATTTCTAGTCCTCACGGGTGCAGATCAAGGGTGGGATAATTTTTATTTTTTGGTCAAAGGCCACTGGGATAATATGTCAGGGGCCACATTCCGGCAGCAGGAGGAGCCAGAGCTGATGTTGAGGGAGGAAGGAAGTATAACACGGAATAAAGACAACCCTGGTTTCTGTTTGCCCCGTGGTTGCCTCAGATGAGAATCCTTGACCTTATCAACCCCACTGGATTTAAGGAGGTCACTCTCAAATAAGTACACAGAGGATTATACATACATACATACATACATACATACATACACACACACACACACAGTGGTACCTCGGTTTTCAAACATCTCCATTGACAAGCATATCAGTTTTTGAACACCATAAACCTGGAAGCAAATGCTTCAGTTTTCGAACTCTTGTCGGAAGTCGAACAAGCCACGCGGCTTCTGTGTTGAGTTTTCAGTTTTCGAACATTTCAGAACTCGAACAGTCTTCCGGAACGGATTACGTTCAAAAACCGAGGTACCATTGTATATATATATATTTGTACACACACACACTATCTGAATAATGGAGAAAAGGCATGTATAAAACTCCTTGAAGACAGAAGAGGAATTAGAAAAAGGCAGAAGGCAAGCAAGTTTGTCAATTCCCCAGCTGTAAATTCATTCAGGGCCAAAGACCTGACCACCTTTCTGAAACAATACACTAGCCTCTTAGCATTGCTCCCTACTCGGGAGAAATTGTTTTCCTTTTTCTAGGAAAAAGCCCAAGAGCCTCTGGCATAAATAAAGACAAATACCAGGGCAGACTCTTCAGAAGTGAAGAGCTAAATCAACAAAAACCGAGGGACACGGCAAGGGGGGGGGGGGTTGTAGTGAGATGGTTCCGTTTCGGGCATCTAGATCCGCTGTCGCTTTTGCTATAAGAACCTTTATATCTTAGACCTCATAATTCTCACAACACTTTGGGGGTTCGGGGTACCTGGAGATGCCAGGGGGTTGCAGCTGGGCCGTCTGCAGGCAAAGCACGGGCTCTATGCCACTGAGCGGATGGGGTGTTGGGGGGCACCTCTGTTGGGGGGCACATTCTCCTTCTGGGGCAGTTTGCCCACCTTTGGTCCCTGCCCCTCCACTCAGCTCCCACCTGTGGCTCCGTGAAGCTGCCAGGATGTGCTGGCAGTGGCCCCAATCCCGGGAATGGCTTTGACTGGCCAGCTGAACCAGGTGAGGGGAGCCGATGGGGCTGAGACCCCCAGGGACTTAGGGGCTTCCCCTGCAGGCGAAGAAGAGACCAAGAGGGGGTCCAACGGGCAAGAAGGAGGCCCATGCCGGAAAGGAAAGTGAGGGGCAGGTGGGGCTCATCCGCCGGGAAGGGAGCCCATCTAAGACAAGGAATAATAATAATAATTTTATTATTTATACCCCACCCATCTGGCTGGGCCTCCCCAGCCACTCTGGGCGGCTCCCAACAGAACACTAAAAACAGAATAAAACTTCAAACATGAAAAACTTAAACAGGGCTGCCTTCAGATGTCTTCTAAAGGTCGGGTTAGTTGCTTATTTCCATGGCATCTGATGGGAGAGGGTGCCACCACCAAGAAGGCCCTCTGCCTGGAAGACTCTGACCCTAAACCTCCCCTGCCTTGTGGGATATATTTGGGAGAAGAAAAGGCTCGGGAGCGAATGGTTCCTTGAAGGCTTCCTTCCGGCAACTCCTGCCGCCAAGCTGGTGCCAAACGTCTTGCTCTGATTTCCTATGGACGCTATCAGTGGGGCAGAGAAGGGGGTCTTGCCATCTGGGCAGCCCAGGACCCCCAGGCACACTGCCCAGGCCTGTACCCTGGGGAGATCACTTCAGTGCTGCTAATGCAGCAAAAACAAAACAGGAGGCAGCCACACTGAGCTCCTGGTCTCTGTATTCGCAGCCGGCGCTGTGATTCTCCCACAGTTCGACTTCCCCTCTGGAGGTAAACTCCATTGTCTCCCAAGACAGGCAGATGCCAAAGGCAGCTGAGTAAAATGTCCAATTTCCAGAGGCACAATATTGGACCAGTGGTCCATTTTGCCCAGTTCCGTGTCTACGCCGGCTGAGAGATGCTCTCCAGGGTTTCTGGAGTGCGGCAGGCCTCGTCTGCCTGCAGATTAAAATGCTTTAATGCGGCCGTTGTGAGATCAAAAAGCAGGACAGACACCTTTCAAAGGCAGCAAGGGGAAGAAAAGCAGCAAGTCAGGAGTTAAAAAGTTGTTTTCGTTGGAAGGGAAATGGCTGCCGTAGGGATGGCGCCACCTGGCGCCTTTCCACCGTAACATCGCTGGTCCGTAGCTTCTGACTTTGGTTGAGGTCGGAGCCCCACTTGGGCGAAAGATTCCTGGGGTTGGACTAGATGACCCTCGGGCTCCTTCCAATTCTACAATTCTGTGATGATTCTTCACAAGCCAGGTGATGGCGTATTGCAGCAGTTCTCCCAGGGGTGGCAGGAGAGCAAGAGGGGCAGGGAGATTCAATGACACACACACACACAAATATTCAAGTATTGCCTTTTTTCCTCCCCCCCCCTTGAATTTTAAAGGTGCGGCTTATATTCGGACGTGGCTTATATTCAGGCCAATACATTATATTTAAAAATTCAGCATGGCTGTGAGCCAATTTTTATTCTGGGTGAGGCCCAGAGGGGGGAAAAAGTGAGTTCTGAGCTTGCTTTCCCTCACCTGTCCAGAAGGGGGAGCTGTCAGGCCACGCTCCTTCCTTCTTTCCAGGTGCCAAGCATCACAAGCGGGGATTTGGCCGCTGCCCAGGTGCCCGCCTCCTTGGAGAGGTGGCAAGACAGGTGCCTGGGTCCTGTTCGCAGGCGGGAGGAGACTCCTTCAAGCAGCTGCTTTCCCTGCCTTCCCGCTCCAGGAGAACCGGGTTCGGCTGCCATGGCCATGTGGGTCCTTCTGCTGCTGGTGGTCTCAGATCCAGGTAGGGGGCTGGTGGGGGGCTGCAGAAGGACTGGGACCTGGGGCAGCAGCAGCAGCAGCATGGGCAGTGCCAGATTTACGTCTAAGCTCAACAAGCTCTAGCTTACAGCCCCACTCTCTTGGGGGGCCCAACATTTTTTAAAGGGAAACAAAACTGGATGTCCATTTCCAAAATATAAGATAAGAAGCAAATAAAATAAAACCTACATCCAGCAACAGTGTTCTGTGTTGTGTCGGCTCCTCGGATGTAAGTCCTGGGCCCCGCCTGCTCCCTCAAATATCCCTGCTTTGCTCCTTTCTATATATAGGGTGCCGACATTCTGCATGGACTGGTTGCAAATGGCTTGAGATACCTCTGAGGTCCATCAATGACCATCTAGCATATATTCAACACAAACCAACAGCGACAATAAATCCAGCACTGCCCTTGGGGGTTCCCCAGCTGGTTCCCCCCACCCCATTCCTCTGCGCCCAACCGGTTTGTGACATTTGGGGACCCACAATGGAGAACGGCTGCCCCATCGAGCTCCCAGCCCGTTTCTGTTGCGGTCTGAAACACAACTCTCAGCCTCGCCGCCTGTCTTTGCCCTGTCCCTCTGGCAGAGAAGCAGGATGTGGGGAAGTAACCAAACAGACTGTGCCCACGAAGGTGGGGCAGCGCCACAATCTGATTCTGCCAGGTGTGTCGATTATTTGTGCCATGCAGGTGGAGGAACAGCCCTCCGCTTGTCTGGCAGGGAAAGGCGAGGCCGGTTGTAGCAGGCGGCCCTTGAGAGCCTCGGCCAATATTTGCACCCGTTCCACCTTCATGGGCGTCAGAGCCACACGGGCACCGTGCCAGGCAGAGCGTATTTTCATTTCCCTTTCTTACTGTACTCAGGGCGTATCACTGCCACACTGCCTGCTTCTCTAACATAAGAGAACCCCAAGTTTTGGAGGCAGTCTACCCAGGGCCAGATTTAGGCTGGGTTGGAGTGTCCAGCTGCATCTCATCTTTGAAAAAATAAAGCAAGATTCTAGTCCTCATGATTCTGAAAGCTGTCTGGCCATTGGTCCACCTAGCCCCATACTGTCTGCACAGACTGGCAGTGGCTGTCCGGAGTCCCAGGCAGGAGTCTCCCCCCTGCCTACCCAGAGATCCCCCTGGGGATTGAACAATGGGACCTTTTGTCTTCTAGGTGAGATGCTCTACCGCTGAGCCTTCAGAAAACCAGAGGTAGACTAGCTTGGGCCATGGAGGTTCCATCGGGCCACCTTTAGCATTTCAGGGGGCTCTGCTGGATGACCCTTTGGGGTCCCAACGGTACACTCCGGCGATTCACCCTCCAGTCTCTGCTTCTCAATTTGTATCATATTATTTTATGCACTGTGGCTTGCCCTGGTTTTATTGATTGTAGTTTAGAAATTATTTATTGCAATTGTTAAGATTGGATTTCTGTTTAATTTTTATACGCTGATATTCTTCTTCTTATACTATTCCAATGATTGCTGGATGTTACTTTATTTCATGCAGGTTGCTTATTTTAAAGTTAGGTTTTATTCTCACGTTTTTGTATTGCATTTGATGGTTATAAGGCATCCATTCTTTGTTTCTTCAGCTTGCAAACTGCCTTGGGTATAGTAAGATAGAAAGATGGTATACAAATTAAAAGCGATGATGATGATGATTCCTTGAGCCGTGGAGGTTTGCTCCTTTCTGACTTCCCCTCCCCTCCCATTGCAGTTGTCTCCACCAGCACACAGGCCACTCACAGCTCTTCAGCAAGCCCCCCAGCCGTCTCCAAACACCTAACGACACCCAGCTCAAGGGTGGAGGAAACCTATACACCCCACAGCGAGATCAGCCCCACGGCATCAGAAACACCCACAGAAGAGACCACCTCTGCCAACCGCACGACTCACCCAGGCTCCTCGCCTCTTCCCAGGCCCACCAACAGCACCACTAGGGAGGGGGACAACATGACAACCGCTGCCCCACTCACAACCCCCCTGGCCAGCTCCAGGGAGCCACTGCTCACCAGCCGAGAGGCCGGATCCACCAGCCACAACTACACCACAGGTGAGAGGCAGGTGCGGATGCCCTCTGGATGACCCGTGGGGTCCCTTCCACAGTTCTCCGATTCTGTTATGATCTTCCTGTAGACAGCTCCTGTATCTTTCGCAGAAGGGGTTTTTGAATGAGGAGCATTCACGATGGCTTGCGCTAATAATAATAATAATAATAATAATAATAATAATAATAATAATATATTTATACCCCACCCATCTGGCTGGGTTTCCTCAGCCACTCTGGGCAGCTCCCAACAGAATATTAAATGCACCATAAAACTTCAAACATTAGAAACTTCCCTGATGTCTTCTAAAAGTCAGACAGTTGTTTATTTCCTTGACATCTGCTGGGAGGGTGTTCCACAGAGAAGGCCCTCTGCCTGGTTCCCTGTAACCTCACCTCTCACAGGGAGGGAACCGCCAGAAGGCCCTCGGGAGATGGACCCCGGTGTCTGGGGTGGAGGCGCTCCTTCAGGTCTACTGAGCCGTTTAGGGCATTCAAGGTCAGCACCAACACCTTGAATTGTGCTCGGAAACGTACTGGGAGCCAACGTAGGTCTTTCAAGACCGGTGTTATGTGGTCTTGGCGGCCACTTTTTATCCTGCCTTCCAAGCAGAGTATTAAAGGCACCTAAAAAAGGCATGTGTGTTTAGTGACGCACAGTGTATTTGGAGAAAAAACAAAACTCCTTCTCTGAATACAAAATAAAACCTGGAACAGACACAGGGTGAGAAGATTCAAAGAGTCTGACTGCAGCTGGATCAGGCCCAAGGGGGTCCCATCTAGTCCAGTGACTCCTGACAATGACCTCCCAAAAGAAGCCCCACAATGGGACCTGAGTGAATCTGAGCCACCGGTCACTGCAGATTATGTGATGGGTGCAGAAATTCGACAAGGTACAACTTTCTTTCCAGCATGGAGGTGAAGCGATGACAGGGCTGCACCGGTTGAATTCCTGCCTGCTCTGTATGGCTGGGAAGAGCACAGGAAAAGGAGCAGGAAGCAAGGCGGGGGACATGAATTTATTGCAGGTCTTCCTTGGTGATCCCTCGTAGCCGAGTAAGATTGTTTCCCATAAACCCGGTTTTAACAGTGAGTCCATGACTGTGGAGGCCAATTCTGGATCTCCACATCCTTCCACAGTGGGGACATTGGTTTCCAGGCGGGAGTTGATCACGGTGAGCATTTGCCAAGTGTGCCTTCCTCTTGGCACATTTCTCCCTTGCGTCCTGAGTTCGAGTGTCTTCAAAGCCCACGACATCTTTGGGAAAGGCTGTTCTCCAACTGGAGCCCTCGCAGGCCAGTGTTTCCCAGTCGTCAGTGTGTATACTACATTTTTAAAAATTTGCCTTGAGACAGTCTTTAAAGCTCTTTTGCTGACCACCAACATTACGCTTTCCATTTTTAAGTTCGGAATAGAGGAGTTGCTTTGGAAGACGATCATCAGGCATCCGCACAATATGACCAGTCCAAAGAAGTTGATGTTGAAGAGTCATTGCTTCAACACCAGGTGGCACTGTTGCCTCACAATTCCCCTCTCCTGTTGGATTTTCTTACTGATGATTTCTGAATTGGAAGGACCCCGGGGGTCATTCAGTCCAACCCGCTGCAATGCAGGAATCTTTTGCCCAACGTGGGGCTCGAACCCACAACCATGAGATTAAGATGCTCCAGCAACTGAGCTCATGAACAGCTAACAGTGCGATTTGCTGCTGACTCGCTCCTGACAGGTGTGTGTTTGTGTGCATGCAGAAACTAATGTACTATACGAGGGTAATTTTTAAAATACATGTTGCTCCATCTGCTTTCGCCTCTGGTCCCGCCCATGGTGTGGCCCCCCAAAGGGAATGTGGCCCTCGGGCTGCGAAAAGCTTGTTTCCAGGGCAAACAATGGCAAGCTTCAGAGCCGTGTGTCTCCCCAACAGCTGAATCCGGCGAGGACGCGCCCATTTCCCAGAAACCCGGCCTGGTGGCCATCATCTGCATCTTCGTGATCATCCTGCTCATTGGCGCTGTCGTGGTCCTGGTGAAATGTTACAAGGGGAGGGAGCCGGCCTTCCAGAAGCTGGATGAGGTCCCCATGGTGGGTAGACGCCTGGGATTTAGGGGGGTGGCTGTGTGGGGAGGGAAAGTCCCCCCCAGTTCAGGAGCTGCGGTTAAAACTACGCTTCCCTCCTGGGCTGGGAAGGTTGAAAAACTTTGGCATCTCAACAGAATCTCACTGCAGCTTTAATTCCCCTCTCTGTTTTCTCTCTTTCTTCCCTGCAGGGCAAAGTCACGGAAGGTTCTCCATTTGCCCATTTTCCTCCCAAGTAGCCTGGCTCCCCTTCCACCCCATTCCCCCCCGAAGGCCTGCCGAAAGAAGGGCCGCATCCTGCTGTCACTTAGCGTGTGCAATAATAGTAATAAAAGTTTCCAAATTTGTCCCCGTGACTTTCTTGGATGCTGGTTAATCTGGGTGTGTTCAGAGCACAGAATCCTATAGCCATAGAATCGTAGAAGGGACACCCCAGCGGTCATTCAGTCTGACCCCCCTACAATGCAGGAATCTCGGCTCAAGCATCCCTGACAGATGGCCATCCGACCTCTGCTTCAAAACCCTCAAGGAAGGAGAGTCCACCACCTTCCATCCCATGGTGTTGAGTCGGAATCTCCTCTCATGCAGCTTGAAGCCACGGGTTCGAGTCCTGCCCTCTGGATGCAGGAGAAAACAAGCATGTTCCCTCTTCCATGCGACAGCCCTTAAGAGATTTGAAGATGGCTCTCCTATCCCTCCTTTTTCCCAGGGTAAACATGCCCAGCTCCTTCAATGGTTCCTCATCAGGCTCGGCTTCCAGACTCTGGATAATCTTGGGACTTGGCTACATTCAATTAACTCTAAACTCAATTATATTGTTATGACTGTGTTATAGACATTTGGCACCAGATGGCGCTGTTGAGCCATAATCTGTGTTTTCCTGTAACTTTTTAAATGAGTATAAATCTGCGCGACACCCTTCTTAAATTGCAATGCCCAGAACTGGACACAGTCAGGGCCGGATTTAGGTTTGATGAGGCCCTCAGCTGCTGAAGGTAATGGAGCCCTTTCTATGTCCAGCTGTCCTTTGTCAACGGCAAATTGTTGCTGTTTTTTGGGTTGAATATATGCTATAGGGTCGTTTATGGACCTAATAGGTATCTCAAGCCATTTGCACATGCAGAATGTAGGCACCCTATATATAGAAAGGAGCAAAGCAGGGATATTTTAGGGAGCAGGCGGGGCCCAGGACTTACATCCGAGGAGCCGACACAACATAAAACACGGTTGCTGGATGTAGGTTTTGTTTTATTGGTTTTCTATCTTATATTCTGGAAATGGACATCCAGGTTTTTTCCCTTTAATTTTTTTGGGGCCCCTAAGAGAGTGGGGCCCTAAGCTAGAGCTTGATCCATGTTTTCCTGTGATTTTTTAATGAGTATAAATCCAGCCCCACTCACCCTCCTTTGCACACCTCTGCGGAGTTGGGCTAATAAGTAACGAGGCCTGAGAGTTAATTAGTCACCCTAATTGCTTGGCCTGCAGGTCTCCTTGGCAGGAGGAGCTTAACTGGCAGAATAATAATAATAATAATAATAATAATAATAATAATAATAATCAGCGCTTCTTTCTGGGGGGGATGCAGGGGTACGCACGCATAGCCCTAAACATTTTGCAAATCTTTGTACCTTTGTCCATTTACTGTATTTATTTCCCCTGATTTGAACTATAAAATGGTGGTTTTCTTGTGTCAAAATGAGAGCACCCCTAAACATTTTTAAAAGAAAAAAAGCACTAATAATAATAATAACAATAACCCATCTGTCTGGGTTTCCCCAGCCTGTGGCTGACAGTGTCTTTCCACCAGCCTCGCAGAGGCAGAAATATGAGTTTCCTGGCACCTTCTAAACGTCCCAGGGAACAATAAATAAATAAACCTGGACAAGATAAATGGCGCCAGGCCAAAGGGTGTGTTTTGGGTGTCCCTGCGAAGAGGAGACTGGTTTTGCCCAGCTGCCGACTCACTTTGGCAGCAGGGAGGATGCTTTCGAAACCGGAGAGGGTTGCCCATCAACAGAGAATCTGCCCAGCGGGTTAGCAGACAAAAGGAAAGCCTTCTTTCTTTCTTTCTTTCTTTCTTTCTTTCTTTCTTTCTTTCTTTCTTTCTTTCTTTCTTTCTTTCCTTCTTTCCTATACCACCCTATACCTGAAGGTCTCGGGGTATTTCACATAAAATACCGAATAAAGAAAATCAAAACAAAAATAAGACAAACTGTGGAACTCCCGGCTGCAGGAGGCAGGGATGGCTTTGGGCAAATTCAGGGAGGGCTATCGATGGCTGCTAGCTGCACTTATTAGCATTATTATTGCTTATTAAATCAATGCTTCACCCTTCGCTTGAGCGTCACAGGGTGGCTTACAGTATTAAAACAACCGGCGGAGCCCCTCCGTCGCCTAGGAGCATGTGCAGAGTGCCGCGACGGAAAACCTGGCCTCTGAGAATTCAGAAGGAATAAGAAATAACATGTTGGATCCCTCGTGGGGTGTTAAACCCAGGGAAGGCTGCCCCCTCTGCCCGCCAAGACTTGGCAAATTTGTAACCGGAGTCACAAGGCTCCGGGTTAATTTCCCAACGCGCCCAATTAATCATTTATTTCTTTTATTTTAAAAAAAATGTGTCTTGAAATGCAATTGGCAGGGAGGGGGGTGAGGCCAGAGTCCTCGAGCAATGGGCTCCCTTTTTGCTGGGAAAGGCTTAGGGGGGCCAAGAGCAGTGGCTGGATGGCTCAGTGGGTAGAGCACGAGGCTCTTGATCTCTGGGTTGTGGGTCACAGCCTCACGTGGGGCAGAAAGAGGGGGTTGGACTAGATGCCCCTTGGAGGTCCCACCCAAATCTACAATCCTATCATAGTGTGATGTTGACGATGAGGATGGCAGTCGCACAAACCCCGGAGTCCTCCCCATTTTGGTTCTTCCAGTTGAACCAGTCATGCCCTTCCGCCGCTTCTCCTGCCAGGCTGGGACGCTTGCCAGGACTCCCTGGGGAGGAGTGGGGTGGGGGCAGGGGGTGGGGAAGGGTGCTCCAAGGTGCCTGCATGCCATGGGTGCTCCTCCCTCTGCTTGGATTATTTTGCTTCCTTTTCAATCCTCTCCACCGAGCGAAGGAGGGAGAGCCTTTGTGTTGAAGTTTCCTGCAAGGCGAGGGGTCCGAGTTCGAGAAGCAAAAGGAGCGAGAGAGGCCTCCAAACTGTAAGTCCAAGAAATGCCCAAATCTGTTAAGAGAGAGGGGGTGTTTTCGGCTCTGGGCACCAGATACGGAAAGCACACAAAAGGTGGCAAACAAGCTCTGTAACCAGCCTAAGAAGTTCAGGGTGGGGACACCCAGCAAGCAGTTTGGGGGCATCTTATCCCTCTGTACATATTAATGCTTTACTTTGTATTCATTCATGCTGGTGATAATGATAATTAAAGGTTCATTTGTCATCAGTTTAAAAAAAAGGTGCAAACATGATATACCGTCAGTCCTGGAAGTGTTCCAGGCTAAACCTCTAGCACAGTTATTATATGGGCTCAGATTTCGACAGGCTCACCTTGGATCTACGGAAGCTGTCCAATCAAATTTATATCCAGATGGGCAGGGTATAAATAATAAAATTATTATTATTATTAAGTTCTTAAGGCAAATTTTCTCTGTCCCGCCCTGGGTCCCAAACGCATCATTGTGCCTAGAGGTTAATCTTCCCCGGTAGAATTAGGGATCCGGTGTAGGTCATTTAACTCTTGGATTTGCCTAAACTCAAATCCCCCCCTGGTTTAATATCCCTAGTGCTGCAAGGTCACAAGAGCGCCTGGTCTAAAATTGCCCATCAAAAACTTCACTCTTGTGGTTTATCAGCATGACATCTGCTCACGTTGGGTTTTAGTAAAGCAAACAGTCTAATTTGCCAGCGCCTAAACGAGATCGAGCGTCAGAACAACTTGGCCACAATAAGGAAATTTTCATTTTGGACAAATAGTCGATAGAGGCATTATGATTGAAAACGAAGTTGGGCGGTCAGCGCTTTTAACCCAGCTCCGATTGAAAACTTAAGTTGTGAGCTTTCTGGACTTTGAAAGTCATCTAATCTTCCTTGCTGTACTATACTGTATTGTTTAATTAGTGTTTTTATGGAGCAGTCAAGTAATTTCGTTGTCCCCAAGAGGGGGCAATGACAATAAAGATATTATTATTATTATTATTATTATTATTATTATTATTATTATTATTCTGGATCGACCCTGAAGATAGATTTTTCTCATTTTCTTTCCCCCTCTTTGCAGGGACAGGAACAGGTGGTGGCCCGTTCCAAGGTTTGGCCACCATGCGTCGAAGCCGGACGACGGTGTCCTTTCTGAGTATGGAGGTCAGGAAAAATAATGCGCGGGGATCCCTGTTTAGGGAAGCTTTTAATGTTGAATAGGGTATTGTATTTTAGTGTTTTGTTGGAAGCCGCCCAGAGTGGCTGGGGAAACCCAGCCAGATGGGTGGGGTATAAATAAATAATAATAATAATAATAATTTTTTATTATTATTAGGTGTCTGTGGGTGCAGGTTGGTGAGCGCCCAGCCAGGAGGGCGACGGACAATATTTGGGTTGAGGTTGCGGTTAATATCAGGTTACCAGAGGCCAAGCTGAGAATATTGAGAAGCAAAGTGGATTGTAAGCCTGATCTGGTTTTTCTAGTGAGCCTGATCTTTATTGATCTGTTGCAACAGGGTCCTCACTCCCCACACACAGGAGGGAGGAGGAACCCAGAACAATGGGGTGCAAGCTCTTATTTAGACTCCTGAAATTGCCCACCCTGTAGCCAAGGGATGCCCAAACTTTTTCCAAAGAGGGCCAGATTTGATGAAGTGAACATGCGTGAGGGCCAAGCAAAGCTTTTTTTTAGGATTGAAGTTGTTGAGCTCTTTTTACAATTGTACCCCAAAGTTGTTGAGCTTTCTTTAGGATTTAACCCCAATGCTGTTATGCTGTTCAGCTTTTTTAGGATTGAAGTTGCTGAGCTTTTGGGGGGATTTTACCCCAGGACATAAATGTGGCAACGGGGGCCACATTTAATCAACCGGTGGGCCGGATTAGACTCCCGAAATGGACTTTGGAGGCGCCTGGTATAGACTTTTTAAATTGCCACCCTGCAATCTACAGAAGGGGCATCTACATCAGACTACATCAGGCATGTGGTTTAGGTAATTATGGCTGTGTCTGCCTGGTACGTTTATGAACATGTATTTTACACCTTAGACCTCATAATTCTCATAGCATTAGTTATGCTTCTCAAGTAATCCTTGAGCATCACCTGAGTCGCAGCGTCTCTTTGGCTTGGCGCTTGCTGGTCATTTCTGACAGGAAACTTTCCTCCTTTTAATCAAATAACTCTAGTATTTTATTAAAGTGGTTGTTCTGTGTCTCTGGGTACATTTCTCTGTGGGTTTTCACTTCGTATCATGGCGCTGCCACCAATGAATATGGGTGCAACAGCCCTTTACCCCCTGGCGCCATTGGGCTGTTCTCTCGCTTAAAAATGGAGCGCCCTCCTCACACAACACCACTTCTGTTCAACTTTATGTTTTTCTTTCTCTGCTTCAACTTTAGCCAAGTCCAGTCTTAGTCTCCTCATCTCTCCTTCAGGGGAAGGATTTTCCTCAGATGCAGCAGCTCTGCACTGGGTCACCCTGAGTCTCTGGCTTGGCGCTTGCTGGTCATTTTCTGACAGGAAATTTCCCTCCTTTTAATCAAAGAACTCCAGTACTTTATGAAACTGGTTCTTCTGTGTCTCTGGGTACGTTTCTGGGTGGGATTTCACTTCATATCACGGCGCTGCCACCAATTAATATGAATAATACCTTAGACCTTCTAATTCTCATTACATTAGTTATGTTTAATAGTCCTTGAGCATCACCTGAGTTGCAGCATCACTCGGCCGGCACAAAAAGAGTTTGTTCTCTTTCGTTTTTAGTGCAGGTTGCAGAACTTTCCCGCCTGGCATTTTCCCTCCCTTTCTCTGCTTTTTGCCTCAGCAAAATGGCAGCAGTTCTCAATTCAGATTCTGGAGTTTCCCGCCTTCCTCCCTTTCACAATGGCTGCCTGGCTGCCTAGACCGGCCGGTTTCTGGGAGTCTGTGGCCCAGAGAAGCAAAACCGCTTTTCCCGCCCCTGCTCAGTTCCAACATTTTATTTTCCTCAAGGATGTCCGAAAGAAAAAAGGAACATAGAGAGTGTTATTACTAAGACGGAGAAAACTCTTGCTCAGTTTCCAAAGGAGAGAGCAGCATTCGAAGAGACGGGTCAAGTTGCAAAGGCTTGGGAATATTGTGATGGCCCTTTTCCCCTTGGCGCCATTGGGTCCATTCTCTCGCTTCAAAATGGAGCGCCCTCCTCACACAACACAACTTCTCTTCAACTTGATGTTTTTCTTTCTCTGCTTCCACTTTAGCCAAGTCCAATCTTAGTCTCCTCATCTCTCCTTCAGGCTGAGGATTTTCCTCAGATGCAGCAGCTCTGCGCTGGGTCACCCTGAGTCTCTGGCTTGGCGCTTGATGGTCATTTTCTGACAGGAAATTTCCCTCCTTTTAATCAAATTAGTATTTTATTAAAGTGGTTCTTCTGTGTCTCTGGCTACATTTCTGGGTGGAATTTCATTTCGCATCATGGCGCTGCCCCCAATTAATATGCAACGGCCTCTCGCTTCCAAACAAGGCGCCCACTTCCACCAATTCCCTCAAACTCCCTCAGATTGTCTTGTAAGGGACTTGCGTGAGGTAAAACTTCACAATTAGGGGTCTCTGGCAGGATTTGTTCAAATGAAGAAGAACGGTTTCATTGAACAAGGAAGTCTAGGGTTAAAACTGAGGAGACTTCAGCCGACAATGTTATTTTACTTCATTGTTTTGCACTTCATCCTTTGGCTCTGAACATGGTGGTCCTTTCTGTCCCTTACTCCTGAGGGACTTCCAAGTCACAGAGCCCAGAGATCTCCGCTTTGGGAGGCTTCTCTTTCTAGAAGCATCTCTCCCACCGGACTGGAAGAAGACCCAAAGAGATGGTCTCTTTCCACCTTCCGCCTCAGCCTCCCACTTAATTCCTGGCCTAATTACTCTTATTATCAGAATTATAAGGTCTGAGATATAAAATACAGTGGTGCCTCGGGTTACGAACTTAATTTGTTCCATTCTTGACCTGAAACCGTTCTTAACCTGAAGCACTACTTTAGCTAATGGAGTCTCCCTCTGCCACTGTTTTCATCCTGAGGTAAAGTTCTTAACCTGAAGTACTATTTCTGGGTTTGCAGAGTCTGTAACCCGAAGTGTTTGTAACCCGAGGTGCCACTGTAAATGTGCCAGGCAAACACATACATAAATATATAAGCCGTGTGTCTGAAACAGTACAGGAAGAAAGTCCTGAAACCATTTTGTCTCTCCCAAATTGACCTCCAATGTTTCTTATTTGTATCTTAAATGTGCCCTGAAGGCAGGATTTGTGAGCAAAGAGACAATGGAGAGGTTTTGTCATTCCCTCCCTCCTTGGGCCAGTTGGGGAGAGTCAAAATGGATTCAGGACTGTCTTCCTGTACTTCCTGGAGTTTATATAGTGATGTATGTGTTTGTTTTGTAAATTTATGAACACCAAATTTATATATCGGAGACCTTAAATTCTTCTAACAAGGGGAAGGAATTGTGGCTCTGTTTTTAGTCCTGTTGGAAGATAAGCGGCTCAGTTGAATTGAGCAGCTGCGGCAGACGGAGGGGAAGGGTCTCCAGGCTTCAGAAACCCTGGCGCACATCTTTCCACCTTTGACTTGTCGTCTGAACCAGGAGAGGGGAGCCGAGGGGCTCAGACCCTCAGGGAGTTAGGGGTTTCCCTTGCATGGGAAGACCTCACTTCTTGGGGGGGAACCCAGAGATGGACCCTGGTGTCCGGGGTGGAGATGCTCCATCAGGGATACTGGGCCATTTACGGCTTTCAAGGTCAGCCCCAACCCTTTGAATTGTGCTCAGAAACGTCCTGGGAGCCAATGTAGGTCTTTCAGGACTGGTGTTATATGGTCTCCACTCCCAGTCCCCAGTCTGGCTGCCACATTCTGGATTAGTTGCAGTTTCGGGGTCACCTTCCAAGGTTGCCCCACGGAGAGCGCATGGCAGTAGCCCAGGCATGTTCAAAGTCTGTTTCGGGGGCTTGATCCAGCCTGCCGGTCAGTTTAATCTGGCCCCTGCAGCAGTTTATTTCCTGGGTAAAATCCTCAAAAAACCTGAACAGCTTCATTCAATCCTAAAAGAAGCTCGCCAACTTCAACCCTAAAAAGCTGAACAACTTTTGGGTAAAAATCCTTAAAAAAGGTCAACAACCCACGGCCCTTCACTTTATCAAATCTGGCCCACTGCAGTAGTCCAAGCGGCTCACAAACTCCTTTCCCTGTGAGTTGAGTGGGGCTGGGAGACTTCAGAGAAGTGTGCCTAGCCCAAGGTCACCCAGCAGCTGCATGGGGAGGAGCGGAGACGCGAACCCGGTTCACCAGATTACGAGTCTTAACCACTACACCACACTGGCTCTCTGGAGCCCATCTGGGAGAAGGGAAACTCTGACCCTAAACCTAAATCTTTGAGGGGAGAAGAAAAGGCTCTGCAAATCCTGAGCGGAGTCTTTTCCTCCTCCCGCCCTTGGTCAGGGCATGCAGGCCCTGGCTTGCCCTGCGGGTGCTGGGCAATGGGTGCCCCTTCTCTCTGGGTTCCTTGGCAACGGGTCACGCTTCTTGGCCTCTTTGTCAGTTGGCGGCGGAGGACCGGTGAAGAAAACAAGCTGGAATTCCCCCTCGCTCTGGGCTCTTCTTGGCCTCTTAGCGTGCCGGCTGCAGTGCCCACCAGGACTGGCAGGTCCTTGACTGGCACATGCTGCTCATGCGATGCCAAGCAGGCGACGATGCCCACCTCCGGGTCCAAATGTGCTTTTTTTTGGAATACACAATTCAAAGGGTTGGGGCTGATCTTTAAAGCCCTAAACGGCCTTGGTCAAGTAGACCTGAAGGAGCATCTCCACCCCCGGACACCGGGGTCCCTCTCCCAAGGGCCTTCTGGTGGTACCCTCAGTGCGAGAAGCAAGGTTACAGGGAAGCAGGCAGAGGGCCTTCTTGGTGGTGGCGCCCTCCCATCAGATGTCATGGAAATAAACAACTATCTGACTTTTAGAAGACATCTGAAGGCAGATTCCCTGTTTAGGGAAGTTTTTAATGTTTGAGGTTTTCTTCTGCTTTTAAATATTATGTTGGGAGCCGCCCAGAATGGCTGGGGAAACCCAGCCAGATGGGCGGGGTATAAAAAACAAATTATTATTATTATTATTATTATTATTATTATTATTATTAGGCAGGCTTTGCAAAGCTCTTTTTTTTTAAAGACACCCTGATTGATTCTTGTTCTCTCTGCTGGTTTTAAATGTTGTCCTGTTTGGGATTTGCCTTTACTTTTACTTTATACAGTATAACTGGTTTTTTCTAGCTGTGGTGCTTCACTGGCCTAGAGATGGTACAGGCCTTAAGCGATATATTGTATTAATTATAATAACAGCTTGACCGTGGGACGCACTCCCTCAAGGGGGTGGACGTTCTCCTTCACTGGAAGGTTTCTAGCAGAGGTCAGATGGCCACCTGACAGGGACTCTTCTGCATTGTGGGGGGGTTGGACTAGATGGCCCCTGGGGTTCCCTTCCAGCCCAATGGTTCTGCAAAACAGCCAAGCTGCTTGGGAAAGCAAGCTTGACAAGCGGGGAATAAACACCTAAAATAAAGACGCAGCGGTTAAACAAAATGTCTCCCGTTCCCCGGGCTGACGCTTGGCCCAAATCTCTTAATGTGTGCCTGGATTTGGGGGAGGAGGATTTGAACCCGCAACCCGCTTCCTCCAGCTCCCTTCCACCCTTCTTGGAGGCCAGGTCTGGCAGGTGCTCTCAGGCGGAAATGATTGGCAGCCCAGCCGTGAGAGAGAGAGTGGCCGTGCCTGCCCGTAAGTGGCAATTAACCCTCCTGCGGCGCTAATTGGCACCCCAGGGCAACCGCTTGTTGGCGAGGAATCAGAAAAGCAGGTGCTCCCTCTGTGCGTGTTTGTTCCTTAGCTGAGCCTTTTCCCAGGCGCAGAGGGGGAGTTTGGCTGATAAGCTCCCACAAGAAGAGGTCAGCTTCCGGTTTAAAGGAGCACTAAGAACCACAAGGACTAGGAGCTTGTTTTCTTTTGAAGGGGAACTCCAGAGCTTTGCATGTAGAAGCTCCCAGGGTTCGATCCCCAGTATCCCCAGTCCCCAAACCCTGGATGCTGCTGCCACACTGAGCTAGAGGGGCCAAATCATAGTTGGAAAGGGACCCTTTGGGTCATCTAGTCCAACCCTCTGCAACACGGGACTATGCAGCTGCCCCTAACGGGGACTGAACCTGCAACCTTGGCGTTCTCAGCATGCTCTAACCAACTGAGCTGGCCAGACTGACTGTTGGGCCCCTTCCTCCCTTCCTGTTTTATTTGGCATCATGAGGACTGACACCTTGCTTCGCCTTCAGAGGAAGAAGAAGATCTTACTGCTTTTGTTCCCCCTTCCTTTCCTTTTTTGTAAAATGGCTCACGTTGCTTTTTCTTTGGAGCGATGTCATATGGAAGCAATAATAAATATGGAGGCGAGGGGATGAATTTTTTAAGCCTTTGCTGGAGGCTAATGCTTGCAGTTAATGGATGCTGTCCATAGATGGAGCTAGGAGATGGATCGAACTCGGCGCCTCTTCAATCAACCCTCCCGCCCTCTCCCTCCCTCCCGCCCTCCCTAAGAGTCATCCTCGAAAAGTCTTTTCAGGGTGACAGTGATCCAGTAGTCATAAGGACATCCAAAGACCTCCTCCTCCTCCTCCTCCTCCTCCTCCTCCTCCTCCTCCTCCTCCTTCTTTCCCTCGTAGCCGAGTCAGATTGTCTTCCATAAACCCGGTTTTAACAGTGAGTCCATAAGTGACTGTGGAGGCCAATTCTGGATCTCCACATCCTTCCACATTGGGGACATTGGTTTCCAGGCGGGAGTTGATCATGGTGAGGGTTTGCCAAGTGTGCCTTCCTCTTAGCACGTTTCTCCCTCGCGTCCTGAGTTCAAGTGTCTTCAAAGCCCAGGACACCTTTGGTCAAGGCTGTTCTCCAACTGGAGCGCTCACAGGCCAGTGTTTCCCAATTGTCGGTGTTTATACTACATTTTTTAAAGATTTGCCTTGAGAGAGTCTTTAAACCTCTTTTGTTGACCACCAGCATTATGCTTTCCATTTTAAAGTTTGGAATAGAGGAGTTGCATTGGAAAACGATAGTCAGGCATCCGCACAACATGACCAGTCCAGCGAAGTTGATGTTGAAGAATCATCGCTTTGACACTGGGGATTTTTGCTTCTTCTAGTAAACTGGCATTATTTCGTCTGTCTTCCCAAGTGATATGTACAATTTTTCGCTCCCCCCCAGCCTGTCAGGCCCTTTACATATATTGCCACTCCCTTCCCATTTTCTTGTTTGATTTATTCCTTTTGAATAGTTTATACTCCTCCATTTCTACATTTCAGTCATGAGTCTCATCCCACTAGGCTTCAGTTACCCCTGTTAAGTCGTATTTATCATCCTGTATTAAGAGCTCCAATTCTTCTCGCTTGTTCCCCATACTCTGTGCATTAGTATAGAGACAACTGAAACCACAGAATCACAGGACTGTAGAGTTGGAAGGGACCTTGAGGGCCATCTAGTCCAGTCCCCTGCAGTGCAGGAATCCTGCCCCACAGCTGTTCCTGGCTGAGGTCAAGTATAATCTGGGGCAGGAAGAACCAGATCTGCAAATATAGGATGGGGGACACATGGCTTACTAGCAGGACATGTGAAAAGGATTTAGGGGTCTTGGTGGACCACAAGCTGAATATGTCAACTGAGTGATGCAGCAGCAAAAAAAGCGAATGTTATTCGGCAGCCCAGAAGTCATTCCCTCCAGCTGCTTCCTCCTTGTAGTTTCCTACCCCTTAGCAGGTTTCTGCAGCACTGCTGCAGCTTCCAACGATCGTATTTAATCCAGCCCTTTGTTGAGGACTAGAATCTTACTTTTTTTAGTTTAGTCCCTTATGCCTTTTATTCAGAGCGGTAGTGTGTCATTCCAACTTGGCTTCCTGTTTCGGATAGCAGGGCACACAAGCAACAGCATTCCCTTGTGGTCCGTCCCTTCATAGCTGGTGTTTACAGGTAGACTGCCTCTGAACCTGGGGGCTCTCTTTATTTTAGAAAGATGGGCAATGTGGCAGCCGGGCGAGGAAAGGGCGCCTCCCCAAATGGTCTGAGCACACTGCTGACCCCCCTCTCTTTTCTCCCCCCACCCCAGAGATCCCGAGAGCAGCTGGACTTGGGCCCTGGCGTCGGAGCTCTCCCAGGAAACGCAGTCAAGCGCCGTTTCTCAGGGACGCTGTTGCTTCCGCCCCTTGTCTCCCGGCATGTGGCAGGCGGTGACCTCAGCCGTGCCCCGGAGCCAGAACACAGCAGGGTTGTTTTCACCATCGAGGAGACCGCCCCGGCCAGCACCGAAGGCACCAGCCTTATGAGGTAAGAGGTAGAGTTTTTCTCTGATGGTGTTGAGAAGGAAAGACCCAGGGCATGGCGTGGACTGTCAAATCTGCACGGCTTTTGGTGGCCTCTGAGCCTGCACAGAGTGCCCTCCTCTGAGAAGTTAGGAGCTAAGAACTGCCTCTCGCCTCTCTCTTTTTGGATAGAGTCTCCATTTCGTGCCAAGATCAAACTTGCACAGCCAGCATCCTCTGGGGTGGAGAGGGGGGTGTGGCGGGGAGAGTCCCTCGAGGGCCAGATAGCAAGCCTTGGGGGGCCACATCTGGCCTCTCCCCCAGCCTGGGGCTCACAGGCCCTGCAGCTCTTAGATAGGAGAGGAAAGAAAAGATGAGGAGGATTGCCAATTTCCTTTCCCTGCTCAGGCTCCTGTGCATTTTTCACAGCTCTGTAGCAGCCATAAATCTAGGGGACCCCCCCCCCATTTGCCTTGGCGATAAAAGTGATTTGGACGGCAACATTTCTGCCTGCGAGTCCCCCTTCCCCGCATCATCCACCAGAGGCAGGAGGAAGAATTGGAGCAGTCAAACCACTTTATTGCTCGTCTCGGTAATAATTAAGCTGTTGCAGAAATTGACTGGCTGATTGATTGAATTTCCTTTGCTTTTCCACTGCAAGGCACAAAAGCGGCTTCTGTGGGGAGGAGGGGGGGTGGGCGGGCAATCGTTTCGGGCAGATTACATTTCAATTCTGGTTTAGAGACGTGCTTGCGTAGAAGGTTTCCTGCCTGGTTGCGAGTTCAATTTCTGGCAGCATCTCCGGGTAGGGCTTGGACACACACACACACCCCTGCCTGAAACTCTGGAGAGCTGCTGCTTCCCCTCAGTGTAGCCAGTGCTGAGCTAAGTCTGATTCTGTATGAAACAGCTCCCTATTAAAACCAGAACACTGAGGACTAGCATCTTGCTTTATCGTTAGGGGAAGGAACATAGCCAAGTTCCTGTATGGCTCAATCCTAGATGGCATCTTTATATGGGGCCGGGGAAAAGGACTCCTCTCACACACACCCTGGAGAGCTGCTGCCAGCCTGTGCAGGCATCATTTGGCTTGATGGGCCAAAGGCCTGGCTTAGCATCAAGGTGTTTTTACAGCGTCTCCCCACCTCCCCTTTACGCGCCATCCGTCAAAGGGAAGGAGTCGCTGGAGGGCGTTTCGATCGCTGCTTTTTCATTTCTGCCGGTTGCAAAAATAGTTTAGGGGTGTTTGTGTGCGTCTTAACATTTCTTTCTCCCCCAGTTTGGACGGGGACAGCTCCCAAAGGAATAAACCAGCCGCGCCTGCCTTTGCCTGGCATTTCTGGGTGGGGGTTTAAATGAGAAGGGGCTGGTGGCGCAGCGAAGGGTGACTCAGCTGGCAGCAGCAGGGGCTCCCCAAAAAAGGGAAACGGGTGAGCGGCAAGGCTGGCAGAGGGGGCACCATGGAATTGCAGAGCTGGAAGTAGTCCAAATCCCTGAGTCCCCCAGGGGACACTCTAACCACTACACAACACAGTCTCGCTAGCCCCTCTATGACACCCTGCTAACACCATCACAACCTGCTCCCTGCAGTGGGAGGAGAGGCACCCCAGAAGTAGCTGGCGCTCTTCCTTGCACCCGCCCAACACCTTTGGCAACCCACACGCGAAAAGCACGCAGGACTCCTGGGTTCTGTTTAAGGCCAGGTAACCCACTTAGGGGGCTCAGAGCACGGGGGCCGCCCTAAGGTTGCGTCTGAGGGGCACTCCGGATTCCTCGGGGCTGCGGCATGTTATTCCTGCATGGCGGGGGTTGGTCTAGATTAGTGTTTCCCAACCTTGTGCCTCCAGCTGTTTTTGGCCTACAATTCCCATCATCCCTTGCCACTGGTCTTGCTAGTCAGGGATGATGGGAGTTGTAGGCCAAAAACATCTGGAGGCACAAGGTTGGGAAACACTCCTTCAGGGTCTCTTCCAGCTCTACGATTCTATGTTCCCGCATAAAAGAAGAGCCTGCTGGGAACCAAGCATGTGCAGAGCGCGCCGCCCCCGGCCTGAGCCCCCCGTCTCCTTTCCCGGACAGAGAGGGCGCCCCTGGTCTGCCCACTGGGTGAGCCGCTTTTGGGGGGGGCGGGGAGGGGAGGTCTGTCAGCAGCGCGGCTCCCTCCTCCCTCCCTCCCTCCCTCGCCCGGCTAAGGAGCTCCACATCAATCTGGCCCGGAGCGGCTCTATATAAGGGAGAGCGCGGGCCGGCGAGGCGGCGTCGGCGCCTGGAAGAAGCCGGGCTGCCCGGAGAAAGTTTGCCGCCGCCTTCAGCACCTCGCCATGGCGGACAGCAGCACCTCCCGGCGCGCCCTGGAGCTGAGCCGCCAAGGCGCCGGGCTGGCCAAGCCGCCCAAGCACCTGTGGCGCCAGCCGCGCACCCACATCCGCATCAAGCAGCGCTTCCACTCCGACACCGAGCGGGACCGCCAGGCCCGCGCCTCCCTCCGCCCGGCCCTCCAGAACCCCAGGATGTCCTGGCCCTCCTCGCTCCACCGCCGGTAAGGAGCCTCCCCTCCCGGGCGCGCCTTCAGGGCTGCCCAGGGCGCACGAGATCCGTCTCTTCCGAGACAAGAACCGAAGTCTAGAGTTGGAAGGGACCCCCAGAGGCATCTAGTCCAGCCCCCTCCAGCGGGACTGCTGAGCAAGCACACCTGGGGAAGGGGGTGTTAGCGGGGTTGGGGGGGGGAGATGGGTGTTATGCTGGAGGAAGGCGCAGGAGCCGCGTGCGTAACCATCCCTTTTCTCTCCCGCCCTGCGGAGACCTCGGTATCCTCTGAGGCTCCAAAGATACGCCCTCGGGGTGGATCGCGGAGAGGGGGCGTGGGGGGGTCTGGGGGGGCGAGAGAGGACTTCTCCTTTGCGGGAAGCACCTTGTGGAGAGGCAGGGCGCAGCAACGGGCAAGCAGAGCGCATCCTGAATTTGGAGAGGTTTCGGCGAAGGAGCTTCTTGCGCCCGGAGGCTCTCGGGATGACGGCTCTTCGGGGTGGCTGGGCGACCTGCGAGGGGCGGGGGAGAGAAACGTGGCTGCTTCTTTTGTAGGGGGGGGGTCCGTCTCCTTCACCCAAGGCGAGGCGTGGGGGGCCCCTCTAAGAACCTGTGTGCGCGCTGGCGCTCCACGGACGCCTCTCCTCTCCTCTCCTCTCTGAAGCTGCCCTTTGCGCTGAGTAGGGAATGGGGGGGGGGTGCCTACATTTGGTGTGTTTCTTTGGGGGTGGGGATCTCGCACTATAGGAGAAGCTTCGGAGCTGCGCGCATCCCGCATGGGAGAGGGTCCCTGCGCGCCCGCCCTGGATTGAGGATTGGGGAGAACACAAAAACATGAATCAATGAAGAGTTGAGGGATAAAACGCGCTGCGTTTCTTTTGCGGGTGGTGGTTCTTTGGTTGGCGCCCCTCTGCGCTGGTCCAGTGAGGGGAGGTAGGGGCTGGCCTGGAGATTGGAGGGCTCCCTAATTTTGGAGAGACCGGGAGGTGCGGGGCGTGGTCAGCAGAGCTTCTAGCGGGTGTCTGAGAAGGGTCTTCGTGGTGGGTGCGGCGGTCCGGGCGTGGACCAGGGGGGCGCCTGGCCAGGGGTGGTCTCTGTCGCCGGGCAAACCCCTCTCCATGGATACCCAAATGGGCATTTTCGGTCCCTAAAGGAAGTTCGCTGGTCCTCGTTTCATCCTCCCCCCTCTAAGCAGGCCGGGGGGGGGGGAGATCTCCGTGGCAACGCACCTGAAGAGCCACGGAGCTGTTGCCCTCAAAACGATGCAATCTTCTAGTCCTCGTGATTCTGGCTTCAGCAGCCAGCCGCTTTATACCCAGCCAGACCATTGGTCCGGCTGGTAGCTCTCATCCCTGTCTGGAGATTCAGCCTGGGAATCTTGCGGGTGGTGCAAAACAGGCGTTTCATTGCTGAGCTATAGCAAGATCCTAGTCCTCATGGTGCAGAATAGTTCCACTCTCCATGGGACAGCCACTGCCTCTCAGCCTAACCTACCTTGCGGGGGGTTGGGGTTGTGGGGATTAAATGAGGAGTGGGAGATGTATAGTTGTATTGCTGGATAAGTGTTTAATGGTTCTTGTATTTGTAGAAAAACCAAAAAAAAATGTTGTTGTTTTTTAAAATGAGGCATGGGAGGAAAACCATGAGCTCCTTGGAGGAAACGGTGGGGTAGAAACACAGCAATATAAGACAAATTCGTGGTCCTGCACCTCTTTGCCCCTGACCAGCGACTGCGTTGGGGTCACTTAAGAGTTAGGAGCATCGGAAGAGCAGATCATCTGTTCATCTAGCTTAGTGTTGTCTACTCTGACCGGCAGCAGACAGGGAGTCTTTTCCTGGTCCTGCCTGGAGACACCAAGGATTGAACCCTGGGACCTTTTGCGTGCAAATGAAGTGCTCTACCCACTGAGCGTGCTTCTGCCCACACCTCCCTGTGACTTGGCCGCCTCCATGCCCCGAAGGGAGGGCCAGGGAAGTTCGAGATGAGTTGCCCTCCTTTTATTCTCTTTCCGCTCATTTCCTCCAGGTCCTCCAGGTGCAATTTGCCAGCCTGGATGTTCCAATCCGACCGGGAGAGAGAAAGTAAAAGAGAATAATGAGGTTGGTTTCTGCAGCGGCTTTTGTGCGGAAGAGAACAAAGCCAGCCTCTCTCTCTCCCTCGTCTTCTTTTGCCAGATGGAATTGTCTGTGCAGGGACGGGGAAATAGAAGAAGCAGGAGATGGTTCAGAAATGCCTGCATTTATATGACTCAGAATAAGGCAGCTTCTCATATCTCCGTTTCAACCAGAGCCTTCATTCAGGAGCCTTAGAAAAAAGAAGCCTCCAGAGGCAGGGGCAGTCTACCTGCTTTGTGCTCTCTCTCTCTTTTTTTTGCATAGAGTTAAGGGAACATTGCAGCCGCCTGGGCTGCTATGGCAGCAAGTCACTGTCCTCTTAAAGTGGGGCAGAAAGCGTTTCCCCTTTGGGGGGGGGTGATGGGTGCAGACTTCTGGGTTTCACGAGCGAAGGCCTCATGCAGAGGTTCTGTCAGGAACTGGTCTGTTTGCCCATCAATCTGCCCCGCCGCTATTTTTTCACCCCCGCATTGCCACGTTCCTCCTCCTGTTCGCCGCCATCTGTGCCGCTGGCGACATTTGCCTGCCAAGAACCTGGTCCTCAAGGCGCTTCTGTTGAACCCTGACTTGCAGCTGCTCCTAGCTGGGTCCCGAGTGCTTCCTCGCTGCGTACCCAGAAGGCCAAGTCCCCTCACCCCACACAACGTCTCCTTTCCCTGCCCCTCAATTTTTTAAATTAATTTTCACAAAATTATAAATGAACAAAACACACAAACAATCAAACATAAATCATAACCTTATTAAAATTACACTTATTAACATTGTTAAGTGACTTCCTCGCTTCCCCTTGGTTGAATTTCCATGCATATCCTTATAACAGCTTTCCAAATCCCAACGTCTTCTTTTGGCGCCGGCGACGCCACAGATGGCAGCACATTCCGCGTTTTATTTTTGGGAATAAAACCTTCAGCCCTGGATTGAGAGGCCTAGCGTGTGGCGTTCCTTTTCCAAGTGTCATTTTGGAAAGAGTTTGCCCTGTGGCACTCAGGAAAGGGCAGAGACTAGCATGCTGGTTGAATCCTTTCTTTCTTTCATCTGAAACCTCTCTTTTGGCCTCTGTCTTTTTTTCCTGTGTGGATTAAAGCTGAGCTCAATGGAGCCTCCCCTGGGCAGGGCTGTTAACCACTGAAGATCAGATGTCAGGGACACACAGACACACACAAAGGGAATCAGATGGCCTTGATCCAGCACGCCTCTGCTCGTGTCTTCTGGGGAAACTGGGTTTAACCACTGGGCACTCCCACCAACAGCACTCTCTTGCCAAAGAGGGTGCCCGTTGTGCCTCTGTGCAACCCAGCGACCTCTTTCTGCTGAGAGCGGCTGTGGAGCAAGCCACCCACTAGAGAGGATGCTGTCTGGTGCCAGCACCATCAGAGCAGGTGGTACCCGTGGAACAAGAACTCCCGGGGAAAGACAGAGGGGCGGCATGCTCAACGAGATTCTGCGATGCCCTGAAAGTCCTGGGACTCTCTTTGCCCTAAAGCACAACGTCCCCAAAAGGCTGGCTGACGGATCCATGCTTTGCCAAACTGCAGAGTACAGAGCAGATGGTCTCTATGGCAGTCTCAGTCCCTTCCCAAACCGAAGCCTGTCTATTTTTAATACCAAAGTCTGAGATGATTGATGGGGAGGAGAAGAGCGAGAGGTTTGTGTGTTTGTGTTTGTGTGTGTGTCACATGTACACTCGCACACCATCGCAGCAGAGCAATTTTTGTCTCGGAACAGAGTGCCACCTGCCATCTGAAACCCCAACGAAGACAAACCTTGCAACTAGCTTAGCGCTGAATATATTTGCAGAGGGGAAATGAAGGCTCATTTTGAAAAGAGGTGAACGGGGCAGGTTCTTGAGGCGGTGAGAATGGCAGTGGCAAACAATGGCAAACAGACTTCAACGAAGAGCTTTGTGCTATTATAGATTTGGGGGGCCCCTAAACCCTAGAAATTAATAAATTGCATAGGATCTGGATAATTTGGGATGTGAAGGGAGAAATTTTGCTTCAGAGCAATTTTGCTTGGCCCTAGGGACACGGGTGGCACTGTGCGTTAAACCACAGAGCCTAGGATTTGCCAATCAGAAGGTTGGCGGTTTGAATCCCTGTGACGGGGTGAGCTCCCGTTGTTCGGTCCCTGCTCCTGCCAACCTAGCAGTTCAAAAGCACGTCAAAGTGCAAGCAGATAAATAGCTACTACTCCGGCGGGAAGGTAAATGGCGGGAAGGTAAATGGCTTAGTCATGCTGGCCACATGACCCGGAAGCTGTACGCCAGCTCTCTCGGCCAATAAAGCGAGATGAGCACCGCAACCCCAGAGTTGGTCACGACTGGACCTAATGGTCAGGGGTCCCTTTACCTTTACCTAGGCAAAACCACCTGGCCAAACCAGGGCCATTTAAGAAACAATATGGGGCCATCGAGGGCCACTGGCAATGCAAGAGAATTTCTTCCCCCTTGCCGAGAGGTGTGGACAGAGACGGGGGGTTGTGGGAATGTTGTGGGTAGCAGGAGAGGATATATTGATTAAATATTATCCTTCCTCACTCACGCTTGTGAGCTGGTAGCAGAGTACATTCCCCAGGATATTGCAGGAATCTAGTTGATAGAGTCGTTTGAATCTCTTGAGTTAATCAAGTCAGTCTGGCTTGTCCCCATTGGATTGTTCCTGGTAAATTCCCCTTCAATCCCTTTTAAAAAGAATAAAGACACAAGAGTCTTCTCTTAGAAGTAACAAGAAGTTTACTTACATTCAGTTCGCAGTATGATCCTGAAGGCAGGCTCTCTAGCTTGTAGTTACAGACTAGAGAGTGGGTTTATCCCATGTGGGGATTGAGCCCATGTGCTGCTGGCTGAGAGCCAGCGGACAGCAGAAGACATCAAGATGGAATAAACTGAAGAAGAAGGGGAAAGATGGCTGCGTGACCGGCCCTTTGATGGGGTCTGCTAGGGTCACGCTTCAAGTTGGAGTCTTGAATTGATGGAGCAATAAAAACCCTTTCTACTTGCATTTATATCTTTATCTATATCTGCAAAGCTTGTGAGCTTTATGTATACAGCAACGCCTTGACCTGTATTACTGAAGCCTTATCTTCTGCAGCAGTTTTGAACCTTCAGTTGCCTCTGTGGGCAATGTCTGTTTTGTGGGTATCTCAGCACCATAAATGAACTCTGTGCCGCATAAAGAAGTCTTTTCTTTTATCTGTCTTGAATCAACACTCCGCTCCTTCAGAAGTCCCTAAGTTCCAGTGTTCGGAGAGAGGGAGAGAAAACTTCTCTCTATCCTCTTTATCCATCATCATTTTTTTTATGTCATGTCTGCTGTTCTCACCTGGGGGAATTAAAAAAAGAAAGGCACACTGTCAACAGGACCAATAACACTCTGAAAGTCTGAACATGATTGCTTTCGATTCCGAGTTTTGAGGCTGTTAATAAAGAATGAATTTTTAAAAAAACAACATGACTTTGCTGAATTGGTGGCTTCCGGCAAGGATTTGTGAGTCGTCCTTGTTTTGATGGCACCTAGTTCCTCTGTGGTCAGTTTGCCCTGCCTCAGAGAGAGAGAGAGAGAGAGAGGGAAGGCATTTGAGCACCTTTGGGGGAGAGAGAGTGGGTGAGTAGGTGACAGGCTGGGGGCGGGGAGCGAAAAATTGTACACATCACTTGGGAAGACAGGCGAACTAATGCCAGTTCACTAGAAGAAGCAAAGATTCCCAGTGTCAAAGCGATGATTCTTCAACATCAATTTTGTTGGACTAGTCATGTTGTGCGGATGCCTGATGATTGTCTTCCAAAGCTACTCCTCTATTCCGAACTTAAAAATGGAAAGCGTAATGCTGGTGGTCAACAAAAAAGGTTTAAAGACTCTCTCAAGGCAAATTTTTAAAAATGTAGTATACACACTGACGACTGGGAAACACTGGCCTGCGAGGGCTCCAGTTGGAGAACAGCCTTTCCCAAAGGTGTCCTGGGCTTTGAAGACACTCGAACTCAGGACGCGAGGGAAAAGCATGCTAAGAGGAAGGCACGCTTGGCAAACCCTCACCTGGATCGACTCCTGCCTGGAAAACAATGTCCCCACTGTGGACGTGTGGATCCAGAATTGGCCTCCACAGTCACTTACGGACTCATTGTTAAGACCATGTTTATGGAAGAGCTGTCTGGAAAGCCAGGGGTCAGATCCAGAGGCATCTCCCCAGCCCCAGACATCTAGGGATCCTCCTCCAGCAGAGACAATCCTAGCTATCGGAAATCCAGAGCCTCAGGTGCCATCAAATTCTTCCATCAGCGTCTAGTGATTAAGCCTAGGCTTTCTCAAAGCTGGACCGAGGTTTCCGCATCTCCCCTTGTGAGATGCTCCTTGCTGACCTGCCTGCGAACTCTCCGCCAGACAGAAAAAACCCATTTCCTCCTTCTCCTCTGCTTCTCAAATCCCCAGACCACAAATCAGGGGGAATGGCTGGGCTGCCAGGCAGTGAACCTCTGCTCTTTTGTTCCTTGAGTCCAGTGCTGCTGCAGGATTCGGGAACTGTAGAGGTGCTGTAGAGTGGGAAGGGGTCCCCCAAGAGTCATCTAGTCTGCCCCGCCGCAATGCCGGGATGACAGCGAAAGAATCATAATCACCAAGCTGCTCCTCTGAGCCCCAGCCAGCGTTATTGGAAGCTGTTCTCCGATGAGGGCTTCAGGCGTGCGCCATCCTTTTTCTGTTTTTTATAACAATTTATTGATTTCCCAAAGATAACAAAAAACAACAATAACAATACAAAAACAAAACAAAACAAAACAAAACAACTTGACTTCCCTCTAGTCCCTTCCTTGGTTCCCTTATTTATCAACATACCACCTGTCCATTGTTCAGCTTGACACCTATTTAAATTACTTATTATCCATTCATTGCAAAATTGCAAGTGATTTTTAAAACCCTGCTAATGTATTAACCTGTGTACACTGCTTCTGTATATATGCAATAAATGTCTCTTCGTTGTCACCTGTTCCTCTTGTCAATTTTGCCATTTCAGCATATTCCATTAATTTAACTTGCCCATCTTCTTTAGTTGGGACCCCTTCTTCTTTCCACAGACGTGCACCGTCCTTGAATGGCTTGGCAGGAGACTAGCCCTCATTGAGGTTGCTTTGGGGTCCCGGCAGATGGCTTGGGAAGCAAGTGGCGGATGCAGCCACCCGCCTCTCAGAATCTCCCCCCGGTTGTGGGAGAGTTTCCACCTCTTTGCGCCTGGCAGTTTTCCGTCTAGAAAAAGGTTTGGGGCCTGGCGGGAGGGGCAGCGGCAAATCGAGGCTGTAAGGCTGTCAGGGAGAGACTGGGAGCTTCTGTATAATTGAAGGCTGTTCCCCCCACCCACCCACTCTTTTCCACGGAAGTCGAAGCCTGGTATCCAGGGGCCTCAGGTGCAGAATTTAATTCCGAAGCCCTTCATCACCGAGAAGCCTGGAAGGCGTCGGAGGGGAATGAGAACGCTCTTTGAGAACTGGCCTTGGAGCAAAATCGATAAATATATACATATTCCTTTCTCTTTTCCCCTCCCTCTGCCTACAAAGCGACTTTCCCCTATATTGTCAACCCATGACTCACTCGCTAGTTATTCCGCTGTGGATTTTTAGTTTCTTTCGAAGCGGGTGCGTGTGTTTTTCGAAAAGATATACGCAGACCAAGCTTTACGATGATTCAGCTCTAGATATAGCTTAGCCGGGGGAACTCTTGCTGGGTCAAGACCATGGGCAGGCAAACTATGGCTCAGGGGCCGGATATTAGGCCCAGATATTCCTAAAAATGCAGAGAAATATTCTTGTATGCTACGGTAGCAGCAAGGATTCTAATCGCTAAGAATTGGAAAGGAGAGAAAACACCGACAAAGCTGGAGTGGCAAACTAAACGGTTGGAGTATGCCGAGTTGGCTAAATTAACACTAAAATTGAGGGGTCGCTCTGACCAGACATTTATTAGGAAATGGGATCTGTATAAAAAAATAATCTAATGGATTATTGTAATAACATGACATCTGTGGCAGCCTTTGAATGACTTCTGCAGTATGATGGATCAGTATGAGAAATATAATATTGATGAAAATTAACAGAAGGAAACAGAAACAAACACTGCGCTAGATAGATTAAGTGGTAGACGCATTGTGGGGTGACAGGAAGGCATTAGGAATCCAAGAGGAACATATTGTAATGTAATAAGTTTTATTTATTATTTTATTTCCTTTATAGATAATACTTCTGTATGTTTCTTCATTTTAATTTCAATAAAGCGTTTAAAATTGAAAAGAAAAGAAAAAAGGGAGCAGCACATTTCCAAACCGGGTCTTTCCCCTGGGAGGTTTTGGCCTGCAAAGCGTGGGCCGCGGGGGTCTCTCTGTTCCTCGGAGTTTTCCGCTAGCTCCCTCTGAATCAGTGCCTGGTCACTAAATGCCGGCATGGGTGAGGAGAGCACCATTTGAGTCATGCCAGGCGCTTCTCTGGGTGATTCATGACAAACTAATGTGCTGCCAGCCCAGCCGAGTCGTGCCTGAGTGGCGCCCCAGGGCCCTGCGAGGCAGCTGCTTCCACAGCCCGAGGGGCTTCGCTGCTGACCCCCCTGGCCGCCATAAAGAGATCCACCCAGTGTGTCCCAACACGAAAATCTTATTTTTACCCTTTCCCCAACCTCCGACGTCAAATGCACAACAACCCACTGCTTTGTTGCAGTTGTCTGTTTCAGGAGACAATGGAGCGTGCTTCCGCGGGTCAAACTGCTGCAATAGGCAGCGCTGAGGTGACCAGCCTGGGCTGTGTGCAGGAAAGTCCTGGGCTGTCAGATGGGGGGAAAACCCCTGTCTTGGTCTGGCTGATGGGGTCCGAAAGAAAGCAGAGCAAGACGCTGGGCATTAGGAGTTGCCGGAAGGAGGCAGACAAGGGACTCCATTCTGGATTGGCGCAGGGTTCACTCCTGAGCCTTTTCTTCTCCCAAAATATCCCGCAAGGCAGCAGAGGTTTACGGTCAGTTTCCTTTCGCCCCTCTGGGCTCCCTTCCCAGCTGGATCTCTGCCTCTTGGCCTCCTTCCTCTCCTGCCTCCAATTCTGGACTGCTCTCTGCCACTGGCTCGCCCCGCTCACAAAGCCCTGTTCCCTCTTCTTCCCAGTCTTCTCCTGCTTCTCCCTCATCGTTGCCCCATCCCCATCCCCTGATCTCTGAACCTTCTTCCCTTTGGGGTTCCCTAGCCGGTTCCCCCCACCATCCCTCTGCCTCCAACCAGCCCATGACATTGAGTCTGTAACCTAAGAGAACCACTGCCAGTCAGTGCAGACAACGCTAAGCTAGGTGTCCCCAATGGTCTGATTCAGTCTAAGGAGACTTCCCAGGAATGCAACCTGGCTATGCAGTCTCATCAAGGCTGTGCAAGTGTGCAGAAGAGATACCTGCCCTGTCGATTTTTTTCTTGATGGGTCGATGCAAAGCCTCCACCTCCCAGGGCAGTCTACCTTTCTAAGTGCCAGAAACATTGGTCCTGTGGAGAAGCAGGAAGCGAGAGCTGGTGTTGCGTGTCTGTGCGGATAGGTGAGGGAGGGGGACCGCTTGGCTTTTAATCCTCCCTGCTTGGGAACAAACCGGTGGCAATACTTTCTTTTTATTTTTAGAGAAGAATCAGCGGGCCCTGTAATTGGTGGCCATTAGGGGTGGCTGCTGACAGGCAAAGGGAGAGGATGATCTCAGGAATGGCCATGACAGAGGCTGGAAAGGATAATGGCGCAGGACTGCTTTTAGGGGCGTGAGACGTTTGTGCGTGAGTCACCCTTCACGACCTGTTTGCCTCTACTCTGCAAGTGCCACCATTAAAACATCTTCCTTGCGCCGAGCTGAATCCTGAGCAATGCGCTTTGGAGTCTTAGCGACTGTCATGCAGGCAGGAGCAGCATTTGGAGATCTCCTGGATTCCCCCCCCCCCCCAATCCCAGAGCTACACTGCCTCAGGCTGCCCCCACTTTCTGCTCTGTAGGCAGCAGCCTCCTTCCAAATGTACTGGGCATTTTGCTGCAACAGGGGCAGCCCTCCCAGTGAGCGAGGCCCCGGGCATCTCCCCCCCCCCCCCCCGGAAGCCTTCCCATTGCATTGCAAACGGATTGGACTAGATGAGCCTTGGGGTCCCCAGCAGAAGGGTCCTTGAAGTTCTTAGCAAACCCATCCTGGGCCCCTTCCGAACTCGCATCCCTGTGTTATAAGAAAAAACACTGCTCCTTTTTGGTACCCAAGAGCCTGTATAGAGTCCTTATGTAGGTTCTCTATCAGTAGGAGAAAATAACAGAGGCCAAGCTGAGAATATTGAGAAGCCCAGCAGCTCATAAGCCTGATCTTTATTGAACTGTTGCAACAGGGTCCTCACTCCCCACACGCAGGAGGGAGGAGGAACCCAGAACAATGGGGTGCAGGCTCTTATATAGACATTTTAAATTCCCTGCCCTGGAGCTCAAGACCACCCCCCACAAACATCATACTTACATCACAGAAAAGGTGGTCCACAACAGAAATTTGAATGTTGTTTTTCCTGTCTGCCAGGTTATCTGATAACGCCTTATCAGATTGCCCTTTCTGGGTAGCTGCCCAGAGTGGCTGGGTAAACCCAGCCAGATGGGCGGGGTACAAATAATAATAATAATAATAATAATAATAATAATAATAATATTTCCTTGGAGATGGTAAATACTTAGTTCCTGAATCTCTTACGCATATTGAGAGTGTGCTCAGCTGAACAGATACTTGCCAGACTGTATTTACAGCAGTGGCGTAGCGTGGGTTGTCAGCACCCGGGGCAAGGCAAGTAATTTGCGCCCCCTAACCCGTGGATTTGTGCCCCCTAACCTGTGGATTTGCCCTAACCCCAGATGTTGCGCCCAGTGCGGCCGGCCCCCCCTGCACCCCCCACGCTACGCCACTGATTTACAGGGAGGTGTAAGCCCCTACAGTCCAAAGACAATTGGAAAGCTTTTCCCATTTCCTTCCTCCTTGCAGAGAAATATTTGAGGTCAATTTGGGAGGGTCCAAATGGCTTCAGGATTGCTCTCCTGTACTATTTCAGACACGTGGTTGATATACTTATGTATGTGTTTGCCTTGTACATTTATGAACATTTATTTTATATATATATAAGACCTTAGAATTCCTATAACCCTGCTTCTCAGAAACCCCTCAAGCCCACAATCTTGTTTTGTTGTTTGGTTCTTAACTTGCAAAGGGCGGCGAGGGGGAGAGAGGAAGGCTCCCAGTTTGTGAGCTGGAAAGGAGCAAAATTACCTTTAAAAGCATGGAAATGGAGCGAGCAGCAGTCTGGTCGAAGGCTGCTGTTGTGCTTTATTAGCCCAGACCTGTTTATTGCCCTGTAATAATGATGGTGCGGGAGATATGGATCTGGCTGCTTGCCTTCCGATCGAATTTTAGCAGAGGGGGAACTCAGGCTTAGGAAATGGCCTTTTCCGGAGAAGGAGGCTGCCCCCCCCCCCCCGCCTCTTCTTCCAGCTTGAGGAGTTTTCGATTTAGAGTCTCCTGGGGCTACCAATCAGCTCTCCATTATTTGTCCCAGGGGGGAATTCAAAGGTCAACTGCTCTTTCAGCCCCCTGAGCCTGCAAGGACCAGAATGGGCAGCCTGCCAAAATGCGGGCTGCCAATTTGGATGGTGGAAGGCAGCCTGGATGGAGCCTGGCGCCGACAACGCCGAGGTTGCAGGTTTGACCCCCCATAAGGGACAGCCTGCATTGCAGGGGGTTGGGCTGGATGACCCCTGGGGGTCCCTTGCAGCTCTACAATTCAGTGGTCCCTTGGTTCTCAAACGCCTTGGTACTCAAACAACTTGGAACCCAAACCCGGAAGTAAGCGCTCCAGTTTGTGAACTTTTTCCGGAAGCCGAACGTGCTCCGTTTTGAGTGTTACGCAGAGGTCTGTCCGTTTTTGCTATTTTGCATTTTGTTTTT